>NC_056729.1:1152984821-1153162321 GCF_019279795.1 Protopterus annectens | reverse complement strand
CATATTCTTGTAGGTCCCTCTGGTGTCACAGCAAGGCAGCCGGTCAATGCTGGTGAGTGTGTTATAATTTTAATATTGCTAATGAAATGTGCATGTCATAGGTAAGGTGTAGGCCATGTACATGTAATACACCTACGCATAATACATGCTGTGCATGTTTGCTGTGAGACTATGCACATCTCAGTAATGACAGTTGCTGCCTCAATCACATGCAATGCACAGAGCATCACACACAACTGTGGCAACACTGTACTGGACATTGGATAAGCATAGTTGATACACATGTACACAACATACGCAGTACACCTTAACATGCTACACATAGGGTATCCAGACACCCGCTGTAAGGTCACACTTCAGTATCCCACATGTCATCCACACAGCACACATAATATACCTGAGGGGTAGAGGCCTATCATGGAGCTGTGCGACACTCTTCAACACATAACACATTCATGTTAGGCAATGCTCCCTAATGGGCACCTTACAAACCCATGTAACAAGTGGCTGTGTAATTGTGACTGTAGCCACAATACTGCAGTTCAGGTACAGCATGCTAGATGGCAGTCTGGTACACATTAGTAGCCTTGAGTAACCACATGATGCATGATGATGATGGCTCATGGTACTACACCCCATCCAGTTACAGTCACCACAGTACTACACATAGTAGTCATTGCTATGCACCTCAATGTTGTGTGTGTGCAAACATATGCACATATACACAATATGCATAGCAATCACCATTTGTACAAAGTGACACATGTATGTCTTGTAATGCTATTGAGTGTATAGGTCACATGACACACATTAGGTATGTGTGATGTTTAATGTTGCAGTCATGTTGTAGCATGCCATGTCATGGCTGGCACTGGCATGTCCACAAAATGTCCTACACTCACCATACCCACTGTACAATGGCCATGTTGAGCAATGGTATTCCATCACGTATACATGCACCACTCATCCTGTGTGTATACACAGCATGCATGTGCTAAACCTGTGTCCACAATTATCTGCTACAGACACAGACACTGTAATCAGAAATGGATATCTATGTGACACACAGATACACATCCAGCCATGGTATGTACACCTGTGAGTGATGGTGCACAGGACATGGCAGACCTTTTAATACTTGCACAGCAATGTTGTGTCCATGTACACATTGCATTCCAGGGTGAGGCCAATCACTGAACAACAACACACATACATCAAAGCCATGTATACTGTTATTAACACGGGCTGTCTACACTCACACTGCATGGTCTTGAGCAACAAACTTTCTGCATGCTGACACGTGTGATATGATTGTTTGCCTTGTGATACTGTAACCCACCTTCAACCACTATTAAGTATGTTTTGGATTGCTGGTGGTGTGTGTGGGTATATGCTGTAGTGAGGAGTGTATTTGTGTGTATGTGTGCATGTGTGCATGTGTTCATGTGTGCATGTGTTCATGTGTGCATGTGTGCATATGTGCATGAGTGCATGTGTTCATGTGTGCATGTGTTCGTGTGTGCATGTGTGCATGTGTTCATGTGTTCATGTGTGCATGTGTGCATGGGTTCATGTGTTCACGTGTTCATGTGTGCATGTGTGCATGTGTGCCGACATCATGTACAGGTCGTAAAGTGTGTTTCCTGTCTCCCTCCCACAGGTGCTGTGTTACGGCTGGTTCACTGCAACAGGGAAACTGATGTCACTGAGCCACATAGTGATAATGAAGATAGGTGTGTTGAGGCACAGGCGTGTTTGCCAGGGTCTGTCATTGGGCCACCAATCGACAGTACACATCTGTCCACCCCATCCATGCATACAGTCATACTGCCAATACATCCATCACCAATGCCCATAGCTGAGAGACAGCGTACAATTGGCATTGGCCAGGACAGTGTGGTATACATGGCACATGCATCCCAACACAGCAGCCATACCCAGATGTCTGGAAGGGTACCACATAGGCAGATGTCCAGGGGTTCTTGTAGGAGCACTGCTGCTCATCATGCCACTGGCAGACGTGCCACAGGTCTGACAATGTCATGCATGTTTCAGGCTGTCATGGAGGCACAGGCACGTATGGAATGGTACACCAGACAGGGACTAAGGGCACAGAGGGCACATAACACCACCATCATTGACAGTATCCATGACCTAGCAGGTGCCATCCGTCATTACACCGAGATCACTGATAGATGTTGGGGTTAGACATTAGATATCCTCCGCAATGTCATGTCCATGTGTCAGGACAGTGCGGGACGATTGAGACGTCAACGTGGATGTATGCCAGCAACATCAGCAGCTGGCAGTTGCCGCAGACGTCCCTCAAGCCACAGCCGCTCCCATAGTGCCAGTACCAGCCCCAGAAATGTTGGGGGTGGACTGTCCATAGAATGTCCTAGAAGACCACGTGCACGTGGCTCTGGACAGTCCCAGCAGGGACCTGTGTGCAGTGTACATCCATCCACCTCTGGGGATAGTACCCAGTCTGGCTTAGTACCTGATAGTGTCAGTAGCAACCCTGCCAGGCACAGGTACCGTATCCGTGGCCATAGACGGTGATCTGTAAAGCCTCGCAGGTACAGTCTGTGGCTGTCCCACAAATACCCATATATGGCAGCCACATGGTGGAACTGTGTGCATGCAGACACACACACATACTCCAGACACCTAGGGCTAACACACACCCACACACATTACAACAACATTGGCCCATTTCAGTATTCTTGCTCCTCACACACACACACACACACACACACACACACACACACACACACACACACACACACACACATACAAACACACACATATACATGTCAATTAGATGGCTCACTGTAGGCCTCTGGCAAACCAACAACACACCCTGTGCATATGATGAAACCTGTGCCGCCACCTGTCATCTGTAACATCGATGCAGGAACAGGCTACCATGGTGCTGATGCACAGGGTGTCTATATAGCAGTATAGCAATGTTAGCATGTTGTTAGCTGTAGAGTGTAATGATACACTTGAAGGTGTAGCTGAGCAGGCATGATGCATTAAAGTTATGATTGTCATTGTAGTGTTGTTTACACCAGTGTTGGTTCCAATTGTGTATTGTCCGGCCACGTGCCACTTGGCTGATATGTGCAGTATTGGCAGCATGTGTTAGAGAGTGGACAGTATGTGTGGGATGTGTGTAGCACAGATTTGCAGGTGTACAGTTGTGAACATGGTGGAGGTGCACTGTCTGCATGTACGTGCATAGTGGACACATGCTCTGTATTACACAGTAACACTCCATAGTTTCTGTTGGTAGCCAGTATGCATTGTACTACACACATTCTGGAACCTGACTACACATGTTTGCATGACATGGTTTGACACTGTGCTGTGGGTGATACTGTTACTATCTGTCATTGTTTTGCATTCTGGTAGTATACATCACTTCAACAGCCTGACCATAACCAATCATTAGATGATGTATTGACAACCGCCACACAGATGTAGGACACACAGCAACATTTTGATCCTTCAGGTACTATACAATGCCAGTAACCAATGGTATTCACCTGCACCCATTACTGAGACCACTCCTGTTTGGCATATAGCTCTGTTAGGTAGAAGCAATCACAGTATGGATCTGTCCGTCCATGTCTGGTAATGCATACTGTGGCCTATAATGCATTCTCCAGATGACACACACATCCTCCACATGGGTATCATACAGACAGATCCCTGTTGTCAAACCCATGCTGTAAAGCTATAAGCCAAACTAAGCATAGTCATCCACCTTTAAGGAACATATCCCCACAGTACCACATAGGTAGTAGCCACCAACATGATGAACAGGTACCGATGTGTAAATGCAACCAAGTGTTATGTCATATCTCCTTTGTTAATCACATTTCCAAAGGTATTTTGGAATCCCTTGGTGGATCACATAAGCAATAAGGGGTCTGCATGCATATCCACATAGTTTGTTCTACACCTGTTATGAATAGTCATCATCAACAGACTTTGCAGCATTTGAGCAGGTCTGACATATACCTCGGCCATAGACTCTCACTTACACATTCCAATAGGAACCGTAATGACTTTGTGTGACACAGATGACCTAGGCCAGGGATCACTGCAGTGGCTGGCCTTGTCACAAGCATACAGATGTGACCTAAGGTCTGGGAAGCAGCAGCGCAGTCTGGCAAGGATGACAGCTGTATTCTTGGAGAAAGCAGGGTTCCCACACATGCAATCATTGAGGTAACATGTACAGATATGTATTTGACACACAGCTAGCTCACATGTGCAATGCATACTGATATGTCATACAGTTGTTAAAGCAAAACCCACACCACATTGACCAACAGTGTCACACACATACAGCGCACACACTCACCAAGTGCAGGATTCAAACCCCTACCTAACTACTTCATGATACTAGATGAGTATGCATTAACATGACACGCTATGCACATTACTGGGAGCTCTCTTTTCCACAGGTATATTTGTAGGATGGTGACATCATCAGACTTGACAAAGGTTAGATTACTACTTTTGAGGTGTTTCACTACTCTTCTAAAAGGTTATTCCTTCCCAAGGAGAACACACACACAAACACACACAGTTGTCCGGTACAGGATTCAAACCCCTACCTAACTACTTCATGATATTAGAGTAGTACGCATTAACACAACATGCTATACATATTAGTGTGAGTTTTCTTTTCCACAGGTATATTTGTAGGATGGTGACATCATCAGACTATACAAAGTGTGTTACATTAGGTGACATTAGATGGCCTACATTGAAGGAATGTCTAAACACTTTGGCCATGTGATCATGAAAGGTGAGTTTACTATCTATCTGTGTCCCCAGGGCCATAATGACTTTCTCCGTACATGCTGGATTACCACCTATGTGGTAATTTGTGTGCACTTTGTATTACCCAAAGGGGATGACTATGCATTCTTTGCCATTCAGCTTAAGGGCATTGTTTTGACACCAGGTATCTGTCTCTGTAAGACACTTCTGGAGGATATCTGTGTCAGCTGTACAGTCAATTATGGACCACAGTTTCCAGTCATCTACAAACCTGTTCAGCCTTACACCTGCCATGCTTGCCTGTACCTCTGAGCAGTATCGACTGAACAGGTAGGGTCCCAGGACCAAGACCTGTGTGATGCCATTTGTGACTGGCTTAGAGTTGGACATGGCACCCGCAACTATGAACATGTGTGTTTGATCTGTGAGCCACTTGGCCACCCATCCTGTGACATAGTTGTTCATGTTCAAGCTGGTACACTTGTCCATGATGACAGAGTGGGGAATAGTGTGGTAAGCTCTTAGTGAGGTCCAGGTGAGATGTGTGGACCACTTTCACTTCCATCTATGTTCATGGTAACTGTTTTAAATAAGTCAACTAGGTTTGGGCTGTGCCTTTAACAAGGCAAAGTTGTGTAGAGTCCAGTGTATGGAGATCTCCAATGTCTCAGTGTATGGGTTCCATGATGATTTGCTCAATAGCTCTGTAGACCAGGCTGAGTACACATGTTAGGCAATGGTTTCTAGGTTCTGTTTTGGTACACCCTTTGTGGAGCTGGATGACTGTTAGTGTATGCCATTCTTTGGGTACATAGCATGTGGTACACTTGAGTCTGGACAGTGAATGTAGGTGAGGGTGTAGTTCCTTATGAGCCTAGTGTAAGAAGCAGCCTGGGACAACTTACAGTCACATTGATGCTATGTTCTTAGCTTTGGTGAGGGCTGTCTTTACCTGCATGTCCATGACATCTGGGTCTCTACATCATTCTGTGATGGACACAGGCCCTTTTGGGGGTGATGGGGGGAGTTTACACTGAACTTGTCCCCCTGGGTGTGGGCAGTGAAAGTTGGTTTGGTTTATGTCATTACTTTTTTCAGTAGCTGACAGCATATTTTGAAGTTGACACCTACATGTCTGGTATAGCTACCGAAGGCTTTGTGATTGTTATTCTTCCATTCCTTGGCAATTGGTCTTTAGAAACTGTCCTTGAATTATTTTATGAGTGATCATTGTTTCATCCTAATAATGATCAGTGATGCCTTTCCTTTAGGGAAGTTGGCTCTATCAGGTGTCAGTTTCCTCCTTCTGTTGTCTAGCTTATTTATGGGCAATGACCACCAAATTGTTTTCTTATTTTTGGAGGAGTGCATCTTGGTTTTATTTGTGATGTCTCAATCCATGCATCCCTGTAGATGCTCATAGGATGCACTTGTAAATTATTTGGCAGATTGTATACCATTATCCTATAGCAAGAGGGCTTTGGAACTTTCCACTTTGGTCTTGGGAAGTGTGCAGTTATCTTTTGAAAATGTCTTCACAGTGGTTTGATTGACTGGGTATGGGGGTGGGATGTGGATGTCCAGTGTGATTACTTAATGATCTGATTATTACCAGCGAGGGGTTTATCTCTGATGTGGAACACTGGTACCCCATGTTGGTGATGATCATGTCCAGTATGTTGTCACCTCTAGTGGCCGTGCTGACCAGCTGTTCCAGGGTGTTAGAGTTTCTTAACTCTAGGACACATTGGGCAAAGGACGTTGTATACGAGTAATTCACCCACTCAATGTTTGGGTAGTTGTAATCTCCTCATATAATGGTAATGGATAGGACCTTTATATTTGCCATTGTTCTCCAGAATACTGAGTGAGGTTTCTGAGACAAGGTACATGATCTGTAGCAGGCTACAATCTGATGGACAGCTTTGCCCAATGTTAGTTGCACTCGCATGGTCTCCAAGGCCTCATGCTGTGCCAGTAACCTGGAGGTGTGGATATCCATAAGGTAAATGGCTACACCACTTCCTTTTGTATTTCACTCATGGTCTTGGGTCCAAAGGTCAGGGTGATTGTGAGTGTTTTATGTGGATCATATCCAACAGCTGTATGTTTGACATAGCTTTGTATGTTAGGCAGTGAACACCTCTGAGTAGGTGATATGCAAGGGAGTACAGATGGAGCATTTTGTATGGCATGTATTTCAGGCCACTAATGCTCTTTGTGAGGTATTGCTGCTGGCTTTCCTGTTGTTGTAGTTGTCTTGTGAGGTACATAGCAACAGTGGCGTTGTACTCTTTTATAGTTCTAGTGAGTGGTGAGTAGAGGGGAACAATGTCCTCTTTTATTCTGCATGAGACACATTTTCTGATGAGGTGTGCCACATAAGAGGGTTTCCTGACTACTGTGGGAATGTGCTTATCACAGTTGTATCCACTGTCCACCTGTGACCCAGGGTTTCTTGTCACACTTACAGTGTGAGGTATACTACCACCTATGTTGTAGTTCTTGGCTACAGAGATTTTAACAAAGGTGATGATAATGCACCTTTTGGCATTGAGCTACAGCCCGTGGCTTGGATAACAGCCATCTGTCTCAGTGAGGCCCTTTTGTAGGATGTCCGCATCTTTAGTGTTTACAATGATGGCTCCTAGTTTACAGTCCTCTGGAAACTTCAGTAGCCACAGAACTTCCATGTTAATGTTTACTTCAGGGAAGTAGATACTACACAGCCTGGGAAGTTATCTAGTCCCATGGCTGCTGTGATACTGGCTTCGGAGAGTGTTTTTTACCTGTGCAGCCATGATGACAGCAACTTTGCAGTCTTCCATTATAGACATGTGCTCTTTCATGGGTGAGAGGGGGGTAAAGTTAACACTGATCCTATCTGCCAGGATGTTGCCAATATCAGTTGGCTCTGTACATTTAGTGCCATTGAGCTGTAACTCAGAACAGATCTGAGTGTAACCATGACATGGACCTGTCTGTTGGGCAGAGATCTCCTGCGTAGACAATATGCAACAGAGTACAGCTTGGGTTACATTCATTCTTGTTGCAAGGGGCAACTATTTGAGGCCAGTAATCCTCTTGTTAAGGTTCTTCATTGGTCTTTCTAGTTGCTGAACGTGCCTAGTCAGATTCCTCGCAAGTCTGTTGTGGTACTCTCTGACAGGTCTGATGACTGCTGAGTAGTGGCAACCTCCTTTGACCTACATGCACAGACCTTGGCAGTTTGTGTGTACACATAGCAGGATTTTCAGACCACTTTGTGAATGTGTTTCTGGAAGTAGAGATGACTATACACATTTGTCCATAGATCCCTTATTATCACATCCGTATTTAGCCTAAGTGTGTGAGCATGCCCAATATGGCCTTTCAGTGTGATGCTGAATGAAATCCACTACATTTGTTGGAGTGTGTGAGCACGCACAGTATACACATTTATACTATATGTGTATGGTAAATCAAGGTGTATTTCTACAGCAGGGCTCACCTTTGAATCATGGATCAACAGGGATCATGCTGTGCCTGCAGGGCTTCCATGAAACACTTTGCATAGACCTATAAACATTTCTACATACAGGGGGGACAGCTATTCTTTGTACATTTCTACCTGGGGGCACACCGGATTGTTACTGTGGGTGTACATAGGATGTGGGTTTCACCTGACACTTATACACATTTGCTGTGCCTGCACTGCTATGTACAGGACGCCATTACAGTCTGTACTGTTGCCTATCGTACTGGCTTGATGCATACTACTGTACTATAGATCTTAGCATCCATTGCCACATATATTAGCTTGTGACTTCATAGCCTACACAACCAACATCACAATGCCTGGCCTGATGTTCTCTGTCTGCATAGGCATGTGGGTGAGGTTACCCATTTGCCTCATTAGGGGCATGATATAGCATTGCTTTGTGTTTGCATTAGTGTACAATTGTCCTGCTGTGTCTGTGCCACTGTAATGCTATCATGGCTTAGTGGTTCAGTACTGTGACTATAGTGCACAGTATCCTGGGTTCAAGCCCTATCACAGCTTTTTATTTTCATACTGGCCAGACCAGACTGCTTAAGGAACAGTAAAGCAGATATTAGCATGTTTAACTGACTTTGCTCAACTTTGGCTGACCTTGGCCAACATTGCACGAGCAATTTTGTTTACATATACTAGATATTGGTAAAAGCTGCTTAGCACTGCTTTATATTGCTTAAAACATGGCAACCATGCCTCAGGTGGTGCTGCAGGGCTGCCTATGTTGGATGCACATACTACACTCCCTATACATGTTTGGAAACAGGTAGTGTCAAGTTAGGCATTCCTTTTATTTTATGTGCGAGTCAGAGAGAGAGGTATCATTTCCAGGGTTCCTACTGAGCCAGTGTATGTGCTATGCATTGCCTCTTTGCCAAGGACAAGGCATACTGGGCATGCCTCCTTCTGCCTACTGGGGCAGGCACAGGTTGTTCCTCCTCCGAGTCACGCTGTGCCTGTGCAGGCCTTGGCAATGGTGGAGGGCTGTTTGGCCCTGCCCCATGCTGTTCCTGCTGCAGCTGTTTTTGCAAGATCATATTGTGTAGCATGGCACATACCATAACAATTTGGGTACATGTAGTTGGTGAGTACTGCAAGGCTCCACCAGATGTGTCCAGGCACCGGAACCGTGACTTGAGCATCCCAAACACACACTCAATTACATTTCGTGTTTGTGCGTGTGCCTCATTAAGGAGTTCTTGTTCATGTGTGTGTGCATTTCTGATGGGTGTCATCAGCCACGGCTCCAGTGCATATCCAGCATCCCCCACTAGGTGACCATCAGGGATGTCCCCATTTGCAAATGTCTTGTACAGCTGCGACAGATGCCAGCTATGGGAATTGTGGTAGCTTCTAGGGCAGCCAGCACACACATTCAGTATTATGCCCTGGGAATCGCACATGACCTGGCAGTTGATGGAGTGGAAGCCCTTGCGGTTGATGTAGGCCCTACCCCGCTCACCAGCTGGTGGTTTGATGTGTATGTGCATGCAGTCAATTGCACCCACTACCTCAGGGTATTCCGCTATTTGCTGGAAGAGACGCATATTGCTGGCCAATACCTCATGGGAATTGGGGAAATATACATGATCACCGACATGTGCTGACATGGCATTCAGGAACTGGTGCAGTACCCTTGATGCTGATGTCTGTGAAATCCCCATCATATCACCAGTTGGTCTCTGGAAGGTACCTGTTGCTAGTATTCTTAGGCCAACACATACCTTGGTTTCCACTGGGATGGGTTTCCCTCTGTTGGTTCTGTGTGTGAGGCATGAACTGCACAGCTCAACAATTTTCTGCAGGAGCTCTCTGTCCACTCTATAGCGCTCCACTATCTCCAGCTCATGTAGCCCCTGGTAGGTTACCCTGGGTCTGTACACTCTTCTCCGTCTCCTCACTGTGGGTTGCTCAGCAGCATTCGCAATGGCACCACCCTCAGCATCTTGCACATGTTGCCTTATAACAGCAATGGCAGCCCCTAACATTTTTATGTCTCAGTTTAAGCTTTTTAAGTTTTCACTTCTCTTTGTTGACTGCAGTGTTGCAGTGTTTCTGAGTAAAACATGGGGGAATGTTGTTTGCAGAGTTTTAGGTGCTGGGCTGGGCTGGGCTACTGTACTGCCTGTGTAATTGGCTGATACTGATTGATTTCACCTGGCAGCTCTGCTGGTTCTCCTTGGTTAACTTCCTACTACTTCTTTTCCTTTCTTTTCCCTTTCTGTTTCCACAGGGGGCAGCGCCACACAAATAATCGCACATGCGCGCACACAGGCTTACACAACCTTACACAGGCTTAGGCAGGTGCACATTCGTGTATACATGCTTAGATGGCCTAACACAGGCTTACACGGGCGAACACCCATGCACACAGGCTTAGACAGGTTTACACGTGCGCACACAGTGTGAGCAGCTTTGCAAGAAACTTTAGTGATAGCCACAGCATACACCTTCAGTTTCTTGATTTCAGTTTAGACAACTGTAGACACACCTCTTTTAGTCCTGAGTAACTCACAGCAAACACATGCCACTCTGCTCCAATAAGCTTACAGTCTTTTTGATACATACCCCCTCATGATGTCACCTATCTTCTACTCTGTTACTCCCCTTTTCCTATTCTTACACTCTAGGGACATGGTTCATATAGCAGGAAATATTGGGATTCACTATCCTTATCTTCATTTGCATAGGATTGCCTACTAATGCTTGGTTACATCTCTCAGACTGAGCTTCCCCCCTTAGCAACCTCTACTCAGTAGCCATGTTGTCTTCAGCCTGCCATTCACTTGCATGGCAGATGAATATTTTTAATAAAATCCCTATTTGTGGCTTTTATTTTTTGTTTTTCTGGTTTTTAGAGTGCAGCACATTTGCGCGGTGCTGCGCTATGCTTAAACATCGGCGATTGAGGAAAAAAAATATTTTTTTTTATTTTGCAACAGAAAAAAATGCCAATGGCCATATATTTGGCCATTGGCATGCTTCCTCAACTGGATGCATGCTTTATTTGGAGCTGTCATGGCTCCGTTTTGCTATTTGCAGAATGGTACTCAGTTGCCAATGGAGTCCATTTCTTCAAATAACACTACTCTTGCTCGGACAGGTTAGTGTTTCCTGGATCGCAAATTTACCTCATTTGCATAGCTTTCAGCAGCAGATTAGGTAATTTGCATAAACTAACAGTGTCCGTGCAAGAGTCGTTTTAGGAGCTCTCTTGCATGCCCCTGCCGGCTGTTCCGGGATCACTCGGCAGACATGTTGGCTGCATGGAGTCTTACTCTAGTCTTAGACTCAGTGCAAGCCTTCATGAATCCGGCCCATTAACTGGACAGGTGAATCTCTAGGTTACAGTCAGGGTGTCCTATGGAACTCTTACTCAGGCCACTAACTTTTTACATCACGTCTTTCTGATCTATCTTTTTCATTTGTGGTGTTCTATTGTCTGCATGCAGGTAACTTTAAATAGGTAAACAGGTTACATCTGTCACAGACAGGACAAAATAACTTTTGTACTTCAAATTATTTGGGCCCAGGACAATAATATGTTTATAAATTTATCAGTAGCAAAGCCTTTGAGATTTCAGAGAGATAAATTGAAGAATGAATATTTAATACAGCACATTGATTTAAAATGTGGATTCATTTAATAACCTAGGTATATGGGTAAATCCAGCTTTGAGTTTTTTTTTTTTTTTTTATGATCATACCAGTAAATTGGTTAATGATCATTTTTAAAACTATAGGCTGTAAAAACAAAAATAATAAAAAAAATAAAATAAAGAAAAAGATTTATAAAGTCTAGGAAATCAGAAATGATGAAGTGATGGATTGTAAGATACACTAGAACCAAATTAGAGTAAAACATCTTTTGGCTTTTCCCGGTTACAGGTTGCCACAGCAGGTCACTGGTCCGCTCTTGATTGGTAGCAGATTTTTATGGTGTCAAGTTGCCAGCCCAGTGCCCAACCTTTGCAGAAGGCACACACACACACACACACACACACACACACACACACACACACACACACACACACACACACACACCTACCAGCATGTCTTTAAAGTTAACTCAAAGTTCTCTCCAGCCGAGAACCAAACCAGAAAACCTCTTGCTGTGAGGCGACAATGCTAACCGCTGCACCACTGCAGCACTAAACCCAAATTAGAGTATGGAATAATAATTAAAAATCTTGTAATAAAATTAGCATAAGTATATTGGAAAGAGCACAGCAAAAATATACCCAGGGCATGCATGGATCTGAAAGTTTCAGTTATTACAAAAGATTAAAATATTTGAACGTTTTACTCCATTTCATATTGATATTTAAGTGGAGACCTTAATAAGAAAGTAATTAAAGATGACTACCTCTAGGAATGTTTACAGTTATCAAAAGTAGTAAAGAAGACAATCTGTGTAGGAGATGACACAGGAATGAGAGATGTAGTAATCTGTTCTCTGTAAGAGTAGCTGACACATGGAATAACATTTATAAGTATAATAATGTAAGCACTACTTTACATTTTTTTAAGAATGTCTTCTTTACCTGAATGACTGTTCTGATACATTTGCAAGCTAGAAGATCATTATTGCCCATGCCTAAAATATTTGTATGTATGTTCATGTATGCAAAATGTGTAAATATAATAAGTTGTTTAATCGACTGGCTATGTTACATATACAAGGATGCATTCATTTTTTATTTCTGTTTTATTTTTAGGTGTAATGGTATTCATTAAACTAATTAATGTATATTACAGACATCTTGCATTGTTGTGACTGATCAGCAAATGCTCTATTTGCAACAAAATATAACATTTGCTCTCAGTTGCACTTTACACTTTCACTGCACAACTGTTACATTATATAAAAATAGCTATGTATGCCTAGATAAGTCATTAGTTGCGAAATAGTCAAACAGACAAAATCATATCTTCACATGAGACCTATATGTCTGCTTGCTTTTTTATTTAAATAAATGAAATCACAATTTCACATACAATGTGTGTGTCTGTTTACTTATATATGTATGTATATATGTATGAATGTCAGTTAAAATTGTACTGGCTGGTTCTACAGTAAACTCTCACTTAACCGGCACCCATGTTGATTGGTAGATGCCGTATAACTGTAGTTTCTGGTTGCTTGAGAGTTACTATTAAAAATAGGCCTAATACTGTACCCTATACTATTTGTTTGGTTTGACTTGTTTTCAGGAGAGAGGAAGTTTATTCCTAGCTTCCTTTTTAAAACTCTAAAACTCTAAAAATGTAAGGTATGTTTCTGCGGGGGGGGGGGGGCACAGTGCAACCCATGAAAATTGTAATATATTTCTCCTATATTTTTTTGCTAGTTGCTTCAGAGTGCTGGTTGCTTGAGTTCCAGTTAACTGAGAGTTTACTGTATAAAAATGACTGCCTAGTCAGTATATGTATATACATGCAAAACAATTCATTTCTTGTGATTTCATAACACTTCAGTTATAACTGAAGGCATACCTCTCAACCTGTAAGCATATAGATGAAAGTCTTGGCAGAAACATTTAACTGGCTAAAGTAGTTACCAAAGTCCAAGATAAGAGAGTAGTGAATGGTACCTTTACTCAAAAGCATTAACAACAATAATAAGGTGCAAAGCAGAAGACAAAATCCATATGGCTCTAAGATGATCAGGTACTCCCCATTAAATACCCTGTACCATTTCTCTTCCAACTATCACTAAACAGGTCCTTACCACACTTTCCACATCTAAAAACACTGCATCAATGGGCCCTGTGAATATCCATGGATGCCTCCTAAACAGCTTCAAACATGACCTGTCAGGCCCACTAAAATCTCTGTTCAACCACAGCCTTCAGACAGCTTTGTTCCTAGGGAATTAAAGACTGCAACTGTCACCCAACTACACAAAGCTGAACCATCAACTGATCCAAGCAACTACAGACCCATGCATTTGTCTAATCTTACATGCAGAGTCATGGAAATAATTATCACAGACCTGATAAAGACATAGGAAATATTAAAAAAAAAAAATGGACCCATCCCTGTTTGGTTTTGTCAACGGCAGTTAGTGCCTACTAAACCTGGTGAACTTCTTCGAGAGGGTCACTAGAGCCATGGATGAGGGAAAAATATTTTATTTATTCAAAATGTATTTACTGGGAAAGTCCTACTTGGAATGAGCCAATTTTCACCGGAGCCTGGGGAGAAAAGCTCCAGATGCATGTCTTTCTAATGTGGGAGGAAACTGGAGCACCCAGAGTAATCCTACACAAATGCAGGAAGGACGAGCAGACTCCACACAGAAGGCACCCCAGCCAAGAATATACTTTGAGGGAAATTGTCTAGGCTTAAAAGGTAAAGAAGGGAAGTTAGGCTAGTACTTACCTATGAAGATCTAATAATTCATTAGTATGTCTTTTAGGTTGGCATAATGGTTAAGATATTTGCCTTATAGACACAAGGTGCAGGGTTTGATTCTCACATGGGTTAATTGGTTAAGGTTAAAATGGCCCACAAAGGCAGTTAGCATACTACTAATCTATGAACCTACATGCCACGGTGGTGAGAAAATTCTTCTACATTGTGCAACTTATAAGTAAGGGCAAGGCATCCAGATCTAAGGAGATCATAGCCTCACTATACTCAGTTCTCATTAGACCAATAATCGAGTACAATGCATCCTTCGGCATGTACCAACAGCTAGAACGGCCACGCAAGTTACTCACTAAAAGAATACAGGGTGTAAATAACATGTCCTATGTGGACTGCATCAAAACCCTGTCCCTGTACCGAGTCTCTTACAGGCTACCCTGCAAGGCATTCTCCCATCCAGTCCTATTTAATCCAATACATTCAACAAGCAAACAGCACTGGAATTACCTGATCTAAGGATCTAAACCTCATCTGTGACATTAGCAAAACATGTTGGAGGAACAGATATACCTCTCAAAGACTACCCCTTCTGTGGAACACCCTTCCCCTTCATGCCAAACAGAGCTCTTCCCTAATCCCATTCAAATGGGATTTGGACCAATAGAAGGGAAACTGTATATTCACCCCTGGCTACCTGTGGACTTTACAGACAGGAGCAGCTTGTAGATGCCCTAAGGCACAGGCATATACTAAAGTCGTTCTAGTCCTATTACACTGATTTTGTTTGTTTGTGTCTTTCGGCTTTTCCCAGTTAGGAGTCACCACAGCAGAACTCCGGTCCACTAATGATTGGTAGTTGATTTTTACGTGCCGAATTACCAGCCCTGATGCACAACCTTCAACGAAGGTATGCCCATTCACGCATGACTCCACGCAGAAGATGCTCTAGCTGAGAATTGAACTGGACACCGTCTTACTGTGAGGCGATAACGCTACCGCAGCGCCACCACTGCGGACAGTCCTACGACACTGATAATTATAAAAAATTGGGGCATGAATGGCTAGGCTTAAAAAGGTTCTTTGGCCATTAGCTAAGTAACTTCTTATGATCCTAAGAGTTTTGTTTTTTTGTTACAGTGACTTGCAAATGCATTAAATTGCTTTCCTCAGAAAGCTGTGAAACAAGAACATGTTAGAATCCAGAAATACATATAATAACCAAAATCAGTTATAGTGGAATGTAGGAAAAGGTAGGAGTCTGATGAGCTTCTCTTTAAATAAGATACACCTTAATGGGCAGATTACTTGGGCTAAGACATGCTTGTGTGATTAAATTCTAGGTAGCTGTATGAAGTGCATCTACAGTAAATTTATGCAATGTCATACTATTTACTTTCGAGTGCATTGGCATTTGCCTTACATGGTTTGTCCAGTCTAATATTCTTCCCTGTATAGAGATGTTGCATTGTTCTTTTAACTAGATTACCCCTCAGAGCTCAACAATAATTTAGGCAGTCTTGGTGTGCAAGCTCCCTACCTGACAAGCTTATGGTCACAAAATTGAAAATGACAGTAGCTGGAAGCAGATTAAGCTTCTTGAGCGCAACTGAAATAAGGCAAAATTAAATTGCTGTCTGTGGCAAGATTCCTAGACATTGTGCATACTGTATGGGGGCAGTACACAGGGAGTAGCCATTAAAACCATACACATACCCATCTATAAATATAGTGACATTATAATTTAAATTTGTAAGTATACTAATACATGTGGTATATTTTCTGTCAATCAAGAACTCCTATCATTATAGTGTTATAGGAATCAGTGGTGCCCTAAATTCTAAATCAGATGACATACATATCTACAAAGACATTCAGCTATAGCTTTGAAACCCCAATACTATACTAGGCTTTGACAGCAACCACCATTATATCATATCCTCATAAAGAAGTAGATGAGCACAATGAAGAACGGTAGCTCCTTGGGCCCAAATAACATCCCAGGAAGAATTACTAGTGCTGTACAATATTCTCTACTAAAGGGTTTGTTTACCAGCTATGACAAAGATCCAAAGTGGTTCCTATTCAAATGGAGGGTCTACTGCTTCCTTTGGCAAGTACCAAACCATTAGTGTAATCAGTAAAATGTGCAAGGTAGAAGAGGAAAATTGTACTTGTTCAGGTAGGCATGGGTGGCCTTTTGCATCCGGATAATAATCATTATGTAATTATGAGATAATATGTCACTGGAAAAATTGGTATTGTGGCATATCAATAAATACACATTAATGACAACAAAAAATGTCAATGAACCCAGACAGTGAAATGAGCAATGATATTTGGTCATTACCAATATGGGTCAGTTTTGCACCCCACCAACGTTAATGTCCTCTATCCTCAAATCAGACCACAAATCATAATCCTTAAACTCTTAGTGCAAGAAATCTGAACAAAGCCTAAAATAATGTGTGATAACAGCACATAAATGGGGTTGTATTTTAAATTTTGCAATTTAGAAAAATGATACAGTAACAGATTTTTGCAGTAACACATTTTTCCTGAAGGATACAGTCAGAAATTCTGATGTATATCATTAATTAGTGACTTCAGCCCCCAGTAATTTCTCAGAAAACTGCAAAATTTATGAGGAGCAAATCAAAAATGTGAATCAACGATCTGGATATTCTGCAAAAATCTAGACAGTTGAGAGATATGCTGTAAATCATTCACATTCTACATAAGACTGAAGTCTGAATCAGCTTTGAATACATCAGTATTCAGAAATTATGCAAAGGTTTATCTACTAAAACTGAGTGATGGCCTGGCTAATTTCAAAAGCCCCTTCCATCTCAACAATCCCACCATGCATTTCAAGTGTCCAGACATTAGCAGGATGTCTAGCTTTTTGCCTGATGGTTTTGGTCTCTTCCAAATATTTGTGATTTTCTGGCAGATCAATGAGGATTTAATTCACTAAACAAAACACCTTTGAGTTTCAGATTTCAAGTTATTCAGAAAATGTATGCTAATGCAAAACTTTTTAGTCTAGCAACTTTCTAACTTTATAAGAGTAACCTTTAAAATGCATACCTGTTTTTGGGCCTTTGATCCCCCTGCCCCATGCTTTGTACAGATTTGTTATTCTAAGATATTGAGAGGTATGAACTCCACTGCTTATGTGACATCCTTAACTGGCAAATTCTAAGCACATGTAAATAGTTGCACAAATGCATCTGTCTCCCTCAGAAATTATTACAATGCTAGATTAAAAAATAACTCCCTGTATCAGAACCCTAATATAAATAGGCGCTATAATAAAAATAAAAAAAAAATACTGCATGGAAAACAAAAAAAGTTAACTTTCAAGATACAAAAATGCTTTTCTTAAACTGAACAAGGTACTCCAGACCCCAATTAAATAAAAAAGCCAAAGATGAGATAAAAACAGCCACCCAGCTGAAGAATAACAGGGCATTTTTTAACTATGTTCTAAACCTCAGAAAAAAATGTCCAGCACTGCGTAGACTTAATAGCAAATGATATTACATGCTAAGAGCCAGATGTATGATAAGTACTAGGCTAGCTGCTGTCCGTAGCCCATTTCAAGCCTAGCCAATTTACCTTTCAAAGTGTGAGAAATAAACACTGTACCTTGTGTTGTGAGTTAAACACCTTTACCACTATACTGACCCACACATCAAAATCTTTATCGAGAGTAGAAGATGATTGTTAACAGCTGTGGTTGAAGTTATGCTTAACTGACTGTACAGTCAGATAATTGTGGAAACATTTAAGTAACATGGTTCCTTTCTGCTTGAGAGGGGGCAAGGAGATATGTCTGGCAGAATGCAAATTTAGCAGCAGATAGTAGCTGATGTTAACCCAGGGGGAGGACATACCAGGATATATGACCAGGTGCACCATAGGGCCAGTAACATAATTTCATCAAACTTGAGGAGAGCAGCTGGAGCGGCTTGAGACCATATGGCTAAAGGGGGGAACCTGCTACAGATCCAACACTGACACCAAATGAAGAGTTCCTATCCACTGTCAACAGAGTTTGCCAGTAGCAGGGGAAGTCACTAGTCCAGGTACATGTCTAAGACCAAGGGTTAAATGTTTTAAATGCAACCAGTGTGGCCATGTAGCATACAGATGTCCACGAAGGCAAGGTGGGGAACAAAAGGTGGGACAGCCAGTAAGTGGGAATGACAAAATGCCAATGGTAGGTTGTCTCGAGACAGCAAGGGTACCAAACTACCACAAGAAGTTATATCCTATCTTAGTGAATGGGAAAGAGGCCAAGGCTAAGAGAGAGACAGCCTCTGACCTAACCATTGTGAAGCCTGCAATGGTTACAGAGGAGCACTACTTGCTTGGGCAGTCTACTCCAGTCAGAACTTTAGAAGGGACCCCATTCCAAATACCTTTGGCTAGGGTTCACCTGGACTGGGAGGGTGGAAAAGGAAGGAAGCAAGCAAGTAGGTGTGTTTGAGAATATCCCTGCAGATGTCCTGATAGGGAATGATTTTGATAATGCAGTAATGTGTGTTCGTGCAGTTACACGCAGTCAGGCTTGGAGACAAGCATATGGGTCTGGTAGCCTGGGGGAAACCCAGACAGACCACATACTTGCAGCTAGGACTGGTGAGGTGGTTACTTCGGGGAGGGAGCTACCCTGTAGCAGTGAGACTGAAGGTGAGCCACAGCTGCTTGCGAGTACTGATGTTCCCTTGGGAAGAGTGACTGCAAGGGCAGAGGTTAGTAGTAGTACCCAGGCTGACAGTGAGGTACTGCTATCAGAGGATACCAGACTTCCTGTGGAAGGGGAGCTGGGAAGGTTTACTAAGAGAGAGCTGAGACAGGCTCCGCTCTCAGACCTTACATTACAAGGCCTGAGGGAGGTAGCTAGTGAGCTACCTGATTCTCAAGGGAATCTGAATATTGTGACAAAGGGTTACTGTATAGAGAGTGGATCCCTGAGGGAGGGCTAGAGTGTGACAGAATACAGCAAATGGTAGTACCCAAAGCCTACTGTCTGGCACTTCTAGCCATAGCCCATGATATTCCCTTTGCAGTTCATATAGGCATAAAACATACAAAGAGATCTATTATGCAGAACTTCTATTTGCCTGGGATTTCCAGAGATGTATCAGGGTACTGCAGGACCTGTGAGCACTGCCAAAAGGTAGGCAAGGCAGGAGACAAAGTGAAAGCTCTTTGATGTCTTTGCCTGTGACTAAGGAGCCATTTCAGAGGGCAGCTATGGATATTGTAGGGACTCTGACTACCCCAAGTTCCACAGGGAAAAAGTATCTTAGTGGTAGTAGATTAAGCTACCAGGTACACTGAGGCAGTGGCTCTGTCCTCCATTGAGGCAGAAAAGGTGACAAATGCTTTGTTAAAGATTTTCAGCAGGGTCGGTTTCCCAAAGGAAATATTGACTGATAGAGGTGCCACTTTCATGTCAGACCTGCTCACTTGTCTGTGGAAGTACTGTGGGGTGAAGCACCTAAAGACCACACCCTACCATCCGCAGACTAATGGTCTTGTTGTGAGTTTAAACTCTACACTCAAGACAATGCTATGGGCATTTGCAGACCAGTTTAAGATGGAGTGGGACAAATATTTTCCCCACCTGTTGTTTGCTTACAGAGAGGCACCTTAGAAATCCACAGGTTTTTCACACTTTGAGTTGTTGTATGGGCATAGGGTGACACTGCACTTCTAACCCCTATAGATACTGTTAATAAAGAGATAACAATAAACTAGTATCCCCCTTACTTCTATACCTGTCTAAAGCCTTCAACACAATTTGTCACACCAAAATTCTACTTCAAATGTGCACATTAGGTCTATCACAGAGAACCCTTCTATGATTAAAAAGCTATTTGTCCAACAGGTATCAGTCAATAAAATTGCACACTGCCCTCTCTCCACACCTCCTAGTCACCAAGAGTGTACCACAAGGCTCTATCCGTGGTCTTCTCCTCTTCAACACACCAGCACCCTCCATTGATCCACACAACAGGCTTCCCATATACAACACACTGATGACTCTATACTCATACATGGATCAGATATCTTGGCACATCTCCAAAAAAATTATTCAGGAACTTGTAACAGACACTGAACATGGGTTTGTATTTGCAACTCACAACTCATGCTTAGCCCCCTCACCCCAAAAATAGTACTGTTTCCCCCAGGGCTGTGTCATGAAAAACAACATTCAAAATCCTCTCATACTACCTGAAGTCACTTCTAATAGCAAATAATGAGGGAGGATAGTGGATGATTGTAAGTAATATTGAATAATAATAATAATAATAATGATCATAATACTAATTATTAATGATAAAAGTGGATGATGACCTCTACGTTTGCAGATGACTGTAGGCTAGGAGCACTCACTGAATCTTCAAATGATTTGGCCAGCCTGCAGGGAGATCGGTCTCATATAAATAAGTGGTGTCAAAACCACAGCCTAAAATTAAATACTAAAAAATGCATTACTGTATCTTTTGGGAAGTCATCTACCCCTGGGAACTACCACACTGACAACATTCCCTAAGACATTTGCCCGGTTGTTCAGGGTTTGGGAACTTATGTGGACAGTGACTTAACTTTTACCCAACGTGTCTGTTGTAAGAAAGTCCTTCTCTATTGCACAGATTATAAACAAACAAAGGGATTGTGCCTAGATCTAGAGATGTCACTGACCCCCTTTACTCAGCTTTCACTGAGCCAATTATTGCATATAATCCCCCCTTTGGCATGTATCTGTCCAGACACATGCAACAACTGGAGCTCCCAGAAAGATACTTAAGGATACAAGGCCTAAACAACAGGTCCTTCATGGACCAACTGAAACCCCTGTCAATATACTTGGTAACCCACAGATTCCAAAGATGTGACCTGTGTCTCGCATACAAGCCAACCTCTGACCCATTACTAATGGATTTACTGCACATCACTAAGTCAAATGGCATCAGAAATACTTTGCCTAGGCATCTAAACCTCATCCACATAAAACAAAGTTCATCCCTATACATTTTCAACTGCAACTTAGTTATATGGATGGAAAACAGAAATTTTACCCCACAACTGCCCCATGCACTACAAATGGGCAGATGCAACTCCTAAATGCTTTATGCTAGGCGTGGGCTCACTCAAATTATCTATGGTATAATCCCAGTTATTCTCATTAGGGCTAATATGTAATTATCAACCATGGGACAGGTAAGGCCAATCTATAACCAACTGGGATAGATAGTTTCAAACACAAAAAGGGAAATTAACTGTATGAAATGACCTGCAAGAGCAGCTAGCCTAGTACTTACCTTATCTATGAACCTATAATCTTACATTTCAGATGCACATACAAAAATGCATAACAAACTCACCAAAAACTTGCAATGCTTTACAGATCAAAAAACTCTCACCAACACAACTAAAGCTACAGTCTCCACTATTTAACACCTCCCTTCAGTAGTTTATGGAGCACTCATTCCTACTAACTTCTATGCAGCATAAAAAGCAAAATGTGAGCAATAGTATAGTAAAGAGGCTAAATTACCAACAAATGCCCCTTTCAGAACCCACTACTGTAAGGCATTGAAAGCCTTAATTGATTAGAACTAACTCATCAACTAATGTATATAGAGCTTCTTCCCACCTACAACATCAGCCAGCAATCATCTGCTTGTCTAGTAATAAATATTGTTCTAAACAACTATGTTTGTACCCCATCATTATGATTCAGTGAGGAAAACCCTTTCTGTCCACAATCTTATCAAATCTGCAGGCCATGATCTATATTAATACCATGTTGCTAAGGCCTGGGACTCCTTACCTATATCCATCAGATCAATACCCTCCCTCCAGTCCTTCAAAACCATTCAGAAATAGTTCTTAGCCAAAATATGTCTCTGCTTTTACCCAGCCACAGGATAATGATTTTCCTAAATATGAACAAGTTCCTAATCATACCTCACACCTCTTGACTCGCACTTTATACTCACTTCCTAACTTTATCTAGATGAAAATGGACACCTACCCAGTAAGACTTTCCTGGTAGACGTAAGTAAACAAATATCATGTTTGACCTTATCCTTACAAATGTTTCCTCTGCCTACACTCTACTAATATAATACAATACAATACAATATACAATTTGTGATAGCAACAACTAATCAACTGTAAGCCAAGAAAAAAATCACACCCAGATAATGAAATCTGTGGAAATAACTGGCCACCCACACCACAAGAAAAATCGGCAATCTACCAGTGTAGTACCTCGCAGGATGTGCAGTAGTAAATCCCGCCCCAAACACGCCTCCAGGCTAGACTAGGCAGCAGTCGCATGAATATTCATTTGCGGACTGTAGGGGATGTCATTAATAATGAGTACCTGTGGAAACACAAGCAGCTATGCTTATAAAATTATTAAAAGATTATTATTTAATTATTAAAATATAGTTATTATTACAGACTTACAGAACCTGCAAGTGTGATACAAATTATATATGCACACACAATTAAGAAATTCATCAACCATTTGCAATAAAAGACTGCAACAAGCGTCTGTTTATTTAGATAGAATACCGTTACATTTTAACGGCTGAAAATGTTTCCCGAAGAGGGTAGCAGCACTGTTGCACAGCACTTCTTCAGTGCTGAACTGGTTAGCTGGCCTTAAGGCATCCACATCTGTACAGAAGCAGGGTGTGTGTGTGGGGGAGGGGCACAGCATCCCCACAAAGGGGTGCAAGGGGGCTTGCCCCCCTGAAAAAGGAGAAAAAGTAATAATTTCTACGAGAATGGAGTTTGTCATGTGCATGAATATTTAGCAATTTACATGACGTAACATGTGAATTAGCATGCCTGTCAGTCTTCCTCAATATCCCCACCCATATGGCATGCCAATCACTGACAGCACGCCCAAAGCTACGCAGAACTTAGTGTGAGGTACTACACTTGGAGATTACCGAAAAATAATCTGACTGAAAAAATATGAAAGCAATATTACTGGTCATTAACTACTTCATACTGCTCAACTGTCCCTGATTTTGCCTCATATTGTTCCCCTTCTCCTCATAAAATGTTTTGATTTTCTGGTAAATCACTGAAGACTACAGTCATTATATAATGTCAGACATTAGAGTTTCGTACTTCTTAGTCTTTAGGAAATCCATGTTGTTTAAAATCTGGTTGTTCTCCAACTAACGTGAGTTAGGGTACTATTTAGAAGTTATACCTGATTTTGGACTTGTAAAACCTATGAATCTACTAGTTATGTACCAAACATGGCACAACTATGCACTGAATGCATCATTCATACTTATTTATTCCTACAGTATATATTCCAAATTCGAGATTTGACATAAACAATGAAAGAAAAATCTCATACATAAAAATGTACAACTGTCAGCATGTACCAGAATGTCTCACTGGAGCCATGTTATTGTGTCAAGCAGACTGTTGTATTAATTGAGCCAGCAGGAAAAACCTACCCAGTATCTGAGCAATAAAACATGGCCATGATCACTCTCAAATACAACACCAAGAGGTGAAGTGACAACTCTGGTTTCACAACCACTCAACAAAACTAATTCTAAACTTATTATTACTAACCAAAAAAGGAAAGCACAATAAATATTGTATAAAAATACATAACTAATAAGCCACACTAACACCTTAAAATGGACTGCATCTTCTTAGTAGGCCTAAAATCCTGCAGAGGAAAGCAAAATGAACATGGTAAACCTCCTAGAAAACCATACCCCAAGCAATCAGTGAAAAAATAGCCAGTCAGCAATGGAGTTTGATATGACCATTTTCACCTCAGCTGGCACCCATTGTTTAATACAGTATGTCCAATATAAAAACCAAAGATGACTGTAGCAATGTTAGAATAATTAACATGCAAACCAATTGACTCAGGCTTCTCTTACCACAAACTGAAAATTATGTAAATATTTTGTTATATAATTAGTCAATGTTTTAGTTAATGCAACAAACTTCAAGAAACCAAATGTTGGAGTGGAGATTGACATCTACAGAAAATAATAAAGCTATGTATAGGTTCATAAGTTCATGGGAAGGTACTAGGCTATTGGCCTTAGGGCCTATATAAGCCTAGCCAAATGGTACCCTGGTTTTCGCCACCCAAGAAAATTATTTTCCTGTGCCCCTGTCAAGCAGAGCCACAGAAGTGATCCCCAGGGTGAATTTCCTATCTCCCATCCAATCATCAAAATTTTGAAGAGTGCTAATGAGAAGCTTTGTTTGATATAGATAGGTAGTTTGTTCTAGAGTATGGGAAGTCTCTAGGACAGGAATCTATCCCTCCAGCATGTTCTTTTTATTGTGGTGACAAGGTTTAGGTCCTTAAAGCGTGTAGCTCAGAGGATTGGGATTTCTTTAAGTGGAGCATGTCCAACAGCTCTGGGTTTGACATAGCTTTGTATGTTAGGCAGAGATTGCCTCTGAGTAGGCGATATGTGACAGAGTAAAGCTGGAGTTTTTTGAGACTGTCTGCATAGGGCATCTATCTGAGGCCGGTAATCCTCTTTGTGAGGTACTTCTGCAGCCTTTCCAGTTGTTGTAGATGTCTTGTGAGGTACATACCAAAAGGGGCATTGTACTCTATAATGGGTCTAATGAATGACGAGTAGAGGGGAACAATGACCTCTTTTTTCCTGGATGAGAAACCTTTTGTGATGAGGTGTGCCATGTAGAAGGATTTCCTGACTACTGTGGTGATGTGATTATCAAAGGAGAGACTACTGTCCACCTGTGTCCCAAGGTCTCTTATCACACTTTCTGTGTTAAGTAGATTATTGCCTATGTGATAGTTCATGGGTACAGAGTTTTTACCAAAAGGGATGACAATGCACTTTTTGACATTGAGCTTGAGGCCATGGCTTTGACACCAGGCATCTGTCTCAGTGAGGCCCTTTCGTAGGATGTCCACATCGTTAGGAGTTTTGATTATGGCTCTGAGTTTGCAGTCATCTGTAAACTTCATTAGCCAAAGAGATTCTGTGTTAGCCTGTACTTTAGAGACGTAGATACCAAACAGGAGAGGATCTAGGACTGAACCCTGTGGTACTCCACTTGTCACTGATCTGAAGTTGGATTTCAAGTCTGCTACTTTCACAGTGTGTGTTCTGTCAGTGAACCAGTTGGCTACCCATCTTGTGACATAGAGATTTATACCTAGTTTAGTGAGTTTATCTATAATTCCAGAGTGGGGAATGGTGTCGAAAGCCTTGGCGAGATCTAGATAGGCTGTCTGAACCACCTTACCCTAATCTACGGCTTTGGTGACCACTTTAAAGAAGTCTATCAGGTTTAGGAGACATGATCTGCCTTTTACAAACCTGAACTGGGTAGTGTCCAGAGTTTGGAGATTATCAATGTCATTGTTTATAAGTTCCATGATGATACGTTCCATAGCCTTGCAGACCAGGCTCATCAGACTAATGGGGTGGTAGTTCCCAAGGTCCATGGTGGCTCCCCCTTTGTGGAGTGGGATAACCATTGCTGTGTGCCATTCAGTGGGCACAAAGCCTGAGGTGAGGCTATGACTGAACATGGTACTTAGGTGGGGTGCCAGTTTGTTCTGAAGTTCGTGTAGAACACAGCCTGGGATGTTCTCAGGTGAGGTCCCATGGATGCTGTGTTCTTGGCTTTGGAGAGTGTGTTTTTTACCTGTGCAGCTGTGATTAAAGGAACTTTGCATTCTTCCGGTATAGAGATGGGCCCTTTAGGGGATGAGAGGAGGGTAAAGTTAGCACTGAACCTATCTGCCAGGATGTTGGCAGTATCAGTTGGTTCTGTATATTTAGTGCCATTGTGCTGTAACTCAGACCAGATCTGAGTGTTGCCATTGAGATTCTTGACATAGCTCCAGAATGCTTTGTGGTTGTCTTTAAAATCAGTGGTGATTTTGTTTTCGTAACTAGCTTTGGAGGATTTTATGAGGGATCTCAGCTTCTTACTGAGGCTGACCAGGGAGTTCCTCCAATCATGTGATTTTACTCTTTTTTGCAACCATTTCTTTCTTCTGTTGTAGAGTTTGTTTATGGCAGGGGACCACCAGATTGGCTTCCTTTTTATGGAGGATAGCATATTGGTTCTGTTAGGGATTGCACGATCCATGCACTTGTGTAAGTGCTTACAAAATGCATTTGTGTAGGATTCAGCAGTCATACTTCTATTTTCCATCAGCATGGGTGTTGTGAAGTTTTCCACTTCTGTCTTAAGAAGCGTAAAGTTGGCTTTGAAGAAAATTTTTACTGTGTTTTCCCTAATGGGGGGGGGGTGGGAGTGGGATGTGGATGTCTAGGGTGATTAGCTTGTGGTTGGATCTGACCAATGAGGAATTGACCTCTGGTGTGGCACACCGGTTGCCTGTGTTGGTAATGACCAGGTCTAGGATATTGCTGCCCCTGGTGGGGGTGTGGATAAGCTGATCCAAGGAGTTGGAATTTCTGAATTCCAGAAAACGTTGAGCACAAGAGTTGGGACACAGCTGTAAGAGCCCTATTTATAGGCCTGGAACACACTTGGAACAGATGTGAAAACATAATTTCAGTGAAAATCAGAAGAACCTCAAATAACAGCTGTCAAAGAGGAGAGTTGAGAAACAGAGGTTGGCATGAGAGGAAACACATTCACTTTAATGACGCACTTTATAAATCAGGACAACAGGAACTGGTGTTGATAATGGCTGACCTGAATGCACATTTCAGGACAGACAGAATAGGATACAAGACTGCCTGGGTCCACATGTGTGGTGCAGTAGGAATAAAGATGGAGAGGCCACTCTAGACTTTTGTCTGGCAAATGGCTTCATAGTAGGTAACACATGGTTCAAAACGTGATACTGTCACAAAATTGCATACAAGAGTGGCTAATGTGCAAATCTGGTACAATTCTTCCTAGTAAGGAAAGGACAATGGGGTAGCATCAGTGACTGTAAATTCACCCCAGTGAAACAGTAAGCCCACAGTAAAAAAACACTGGTTGCCACAATCAGATGCAAGCAGTGGTCTTAGTGGACTTCCAATGTGAACAGAGACCAGGCTGAAGACCTAGAAGATGACTGAAGAGAAAGTACAACAGTTCTAAGAATTGTTTAGGGCTCTACCACCACAACAAGAAGAGGGAATAAGTGGAGCTGAAAAGCACTGGAAGCACCTCAAAACAGCACGTGTGAGGACTTCATAACAGGTATGCAGCTGAGCCAGGTATGGGAATAAGGTATGCAAGGAAAGCAGGTGAAAGAATGCACAAGTCCAGGAAGTCATTAAAAGAAAGAAAGAAAGAGTGCAGGGAGAACTGGGAGATAGAAAAGACAGACAAGACTAGGAAGGAATACTGGACGGCTAACAAGAATGATCTAAGAGAAGAGTTACTTCAGAGAAGGACAGACATATTAAGGTCAGTGAAAGAAATAGACTACAGAAAGTCAACAAAACCCAAAAAGTTAGAAGCCTGATAAAACAAATGAACACAGTAATTAGGACTGTTCATAGAAATTCATGCAATATAACAGAAGTAACTAGGATATATTACTGTGCAGCTAAATTAATAACAGATAGTCTTACCACAAAAACACAGGGCAGTAAGGGAAAGGAGGGGTGGGGAGAGATTAAATGTCATCACAGAAGTATCAAACAGAGAAAATTATAAAGCAATTAAGACAAGTGTCAATGTTAGAAAGTATAGAAGACAGAACAGATCAACAAAAATACTGAAAGATAATCGTGGTACATTAATGCTCAGTATCAGAAGAGATCAAGATCTATCATGCACTACTGCAAATAAACTATCAGCGCAGGCAGAAAAACTTAAGAGATATGCAGAAAATATAAAGGTAAAGTACAAAATAAGCAATTTTTATTGATCACCCAAACAGATTTATAGAGAATTGGGAAACACGTGAAAGGAAATTGAAGCACCACCAAAAAAGAAGAAATAGATACATTTTGGAGAAATATCTATGAAGATCCTGTGGAACATTACAAAGATGCTGAATGGAAAGAAAAACTAAAAGAAAGAATAAAAAGTTCAAATGTGCAGGATTTGAAATGGGATGAAATAACAACCAGAGAAATTGAAGAATTGAAACAAAGTTACAAAAAGATCCTTACTGGAAAATTCCAGGCCAGATGAAGTACCTAACTTTTGGCTAAAAGTGTGAACATCATTACATGAAGATTTTGCCATGAGTAAGAACTATTTATGTGAGCACTCTGAACAGACACCAACATGGTTAACAACAGGAAAAACAATAATGCTACTTCAGAGTGGACCTGCAAACTATCCTATAAACTATAGACCAATAACTTGCCTTCTGATGATGTGCAAACTGTACACTGCAATTGGCGCTAATAGAGTTTATAGTCACTTGGAAGAAAACTCAAACATGGCAATACAACACAAGGGTAACAAAAAGCCATATGGAACAAAGGATAATTGGCTGCAAAATAGAGCCACATAGGAGAACTATAAAGGAGAAGAATCTAAATACGACATGAATAGACTACAAAAAAGCATTTGACAGTGTCCCACATTCATCGATGAAAGAGTGCTTAAAAATTTATAAGATGCACCCCTAGAGTGATCGATTATATTACAGTGGCAAACCAATTTGCGTTAAGCCATGATAAAGGACAATTTATTATTCCAGGGATAAAAATTCAAAGGGGGATATAATTTTCTGTTGGTATTGTGACGTCATCAATGAAGATGGTAGAATGCTGCTCAATGGTCGGCTCACACCTGCCTGTGCCATATATTTTGAGAGATCAATCATGTCTCTCTTGATACAGTCCAGGGAGATACATCTCAGGTTATTTACATCCACATGAACTATAACTGAGTCATACTGCTACTTGAGGTTTAGTGACCTATATGCATGCTTGAGGTGATGACTCTTGTTTTAAATTGTGTTTGTGTGTGTTTGGTGCTAGCGATTTTTTTCCTAGGGAAATTGCTGTTTTGACCATTCACGGTTTAGTGCATTCCGTCTTTATGTGTCGCTCAAGAGGCATTCGCTGTAACGCCTGTTCTCAATTTTAATATAGAGCCCATATTATCACATTAAGACCAACTTCCTAAGCATGCAATCAGTCATGAAGAATTTGGGCACCCAGGTTGATAGCAATCTGACTTTTGACCACCGTGTTGCTTCCATTGTATGGAAAGCTTTCGATATGGGGCACCTCATAAGTAAGGGTATCTCATCCAGGGACAAGGGGGTCATAACACCCCTGTATTCTTCTCTTATAAGGCCACTTATTGAGTTCAATGCCCCCTTCAGCATGTACCTTGCAAAACAAATGCAGCAGCTGGAGAGACCACAGAGGTTCCTTGCCAGAAGAATCCATGGCCTCAAACATCTACCCTACACCGATAGGCTAAAAGTCCCATCTCTCTACTCAGTTTCATACAGACTCCTCAGAGGTGACCTCTGTCTGGCATACAAAGCAATCTCAGACCCAGCCTTGATGGGACTGGTGCAGCTCTGCAAGTCAAGCTCCACTCGAGTAACCCACACGCGTGACCTCAACCTGGTCGTGGCATCAGTAGGACTTATTGGTGGGACAGATTTGTACCCCAGAAACTCCCCCATCTGTAGCATAGACTCCCTCTCCACATCAAGCAGAGTACCTCATTATCCTTTTTCAAGCACAACCTGGATAACTGGATGGGAAACAGAAAATACACCCTGGGATTCCACCTGTGTCCCTGCTGGACAGGAGCTTTGGGGGCTGACTTGTCAAAACATGGGCTAAACTCTTGGCTAGGCTTATAAGGGCTTCAAGGCCAATACCCTAGTAACTTCCTATGATCCTATGTGTGGAGTTATGCTTCATGGGCTTGATAGTTGAGGCACAATAAGACATGTTTTTTATGTGTTGTGGTGGGTGTTGTCTTACTGTTTATTTGCATCCATGTAGTGTTTGAGAGGATTTTGAGGTTTGGGTAAGTTATATGTGAGCACATTCTCATACAGTATGTGGGTCTATGTGTCTGGCCCTATGTATGTGCTTTTGAGTGTTGTGTGTGTGCTGACAACCTGTTTGGTGTTTCTTTGTGTCTATATATCTATAAATATATATATATATATATATATATATATATATATATATATATATATATATATATATATACAGATATATATATATATATATATATGTATATATATATATATATATATATATATATATATATATATATATATATATATATATAAGTTGGGAGTGTCAGAGAAGTATGTAAGAGTGGTACAGGATACGTACGAGGGTAGCGGGCCAGCGGTGAGGTCTGCGGTGGGAGTGACGGATGCGTTTAAGTTGGAGGTGGGATAACATCAAGGATCAGCTTTGAGCCCTTTCTTATTTGCAATGGTGATGGACAGGTTGACAAACGAGATCAGACAGGAGTCCCCGTGGACTATGATGTTTGCAGATGACAGTGTGATATGTAGCGAGAGTAGGGAACAGGTGGAGGAGACCCTGGAGAGGTGGAGATATGCTCTAGAGAGAAGAAGAATGAAGGTCAGCAGGACTAAGACAGAATATATGTGTGTGAATGAGAGGGAGGATAGAGGGAATGGTGAGGATGCAGGGAGTAGAGGTGGTGAAGGTGGATGAGTTTAAATACTTGGGATCAACAGTTCAGAGTAATGGTGAGTGTGGAAGAGAGGTGAAGAAGAGAGTACAGGCAGGATGGAGTGGGTGGAGAAGAGTGTTAGGGGGTCTATATCAGAACATCGAAGTATTAAAACTTTGAATGTTCTGATATCAAACACTATTCAGAGAATGCTAAGAATAGCGAAGCTGCAGAACAGCAAATTATTTCCTTGGGAAAGAATTTGATTGGCCGTTTCTGTGGCTTCGCTATTCTTAGCGCTGTGGTGGAAAGTTATGGGTTGGGTTCAGGTAAGTGTGTGATTGTTTGTACAATAGGGTTAGGGGCAGGTTAAGTGAGTTAGGGTTAGGGTGTGGGTTAGGCATGTGTGCGATAGTGACAGACTTTAGGGTTAGGGGAGGTTTAAGTGAGTTAGGGTTAGGGCACGGGTTAAGTGAGTGTGCGATAGTGACGGATCTTAGGGTTAGGGTTTGGGTTAAGGTAAGTGGGTAGATAGTAGCGTATGTTTAGTTTAGTGTAGCGTTAGATGTAGGAATTTAAGTGTATGTGTGTGGTTGCTGTTTGCTTGATATGCTTGTGTTGTGTGTATGTGTTTTGGAGCAGCAAAATTTTTCCATGGGAAAAAATTTGCTGTTCTGAATGTTCAATATTTTCATGTTTAAATGTTTTGGGGCCGATGAAATAGCGTTTGCTATTTTCATCTTTCAATAACGTGATATAAACGTGTGTCAGGAGTGATTTGTTACAGACGAGTACCAGTAAAGTGAAAGGGAAGGTCTACAAGAGGGTAGTGAGACCAGATACATTATATGGGTTGGAGACAGTGGCACTGACAAAAAGGCAGGAGTTAGAGCTGGACATGGCAGAGTTAAAGATGTTAAAATTTGCACTGGGTGTAACGAGGGTGGACAGGATTAGGAATAAGTATATTAGATGGTCAGCCCAGGTTGGAAAGTTTGGAGACAAAGCCAGAGATGCAAGATTAGGTTGGTTTGGACATGTGCTGAGGAAGGTTGCTGAGTATATTGGGAAAAAGATGCTAAGGATGAATCTACCAGGTAACAGGAAAAGAGGAAGGCCTAAGATAAGGTTTATGGATGTGGGGAGAGAGGACATGCAGGTGGTTGGTGTGACAGAGCAAGAAGCAGAGGACAGTAAGAAATGGAAATAGATGATCCGCTGTGGCGACCCCTAACGGGAATAGCCGAAAAGAAGATTATATATATATATACATATATATATATATATATATATATATATATATATATATATATATATATACACACACACACACACACACACACACACACACACACACACACACACACACACACACACACACACACACACACATATATACATACATACTTCCCTGGCATAAAGTCTGATGATGATGGTGATGGCTGTGAAATGGGTGTTGTTTCAAATCCCATTCTGATATTCAAAATCTCCAGCAAGGACAACACCAAACAAATACTTGGTGTGTTAATCATGGGCTTACCTTCAATGCCTTGAAATGTCGCAATGTTTATGTTGATAAAGCCTGTATCTGTACCACTTACCATACATATATTTATGACAACCAATTTAATTATTATTATTTATTTTCTTTTTGTTTACTGGGATAGTCCCCTGGGCCAACAGAACCCATTTTCAGTGGAGGCCCGGGGAGAAAAGCTCCATGGTACAAAAATAATTTAAAGTTACAAAGAAGTAGAACAAATTACAATGGGTTTGTAAACATATTACAAATTTTGCCTGACTGAATTATTGTTTGCCTGCCTGAATTATTTTATATATTTTCTGGCATTGTTTTATGTTTCTCATCTGTCCTGAAACAGTTTTTTCTTCCTTCCTCCCACCCTATTCTTGTAGAGTTGTTATAGTTGGTGGCTTTGCAGTTGTCTGCCCCTACTGTAAATTTGATCTAGGACACCCCTCCCAGTCTGGTGTTCACTATACTTAATACAGAGAAAACATTTGAGAAGGCCAACCTACTTAGGTTCTTAACCTCTCCTCCTCCTTCCTCTCTCCTTCCACTTTACTAAAAAAAAAAAAAAAAAAAAAAAATTACTTTATTTTGCTTTTGCCTCTTCTTAAAAGTACTCAATTGTATTTATTCTGCAGCATTTATTACTGCTTGGTGGTAGCCTGATTAAATTGTAACTGTTATTCTAAGCCTTTCCGTTTAAGCACTTGGAATTCAGACCAGTTGTTTTACATTAAGAAGGTTTGTGGTCTGCACTCTTGTGGAAGGAGAGGTTAGATTCTGCCCTTCTGAACTGGGAATTTCTGGTTAAAATATTATTGTGCCTGCTTATTTGAACTGCTTCTTTCTGAAATTGGTGCACCTTGTTTGCTGTAGCATAGACTAGATTCAGACATGCTGAATCTAGCTTTGTTTGTATAACTTGAGCACTAATCCAGGCCATCTTTTTTGGAAAAGGTTCCCCTGCACCCTAGTGGCATGAGTGTGCAGTTAGAACTTGTCTGATTGAGGATTGCTGGACCAGGGCTCAGTTTTGAGCTTTTTTACTGGTTAATTGGGTAATTTGTTTAAATCAGTTTGCTCATTTTCTATTGTTATATATATATATATATATATATATATATATATATATATATATATATATAAAATATTGCACTTTATTCATTGGCTTTTACTGTATTTGTGTTTCTTCCTACTTTATTTCATTTATTCTGCCACATTTATTACTGCTTGTTAGTAGCCTGATTAAATTGTAACTGTTTTTCTATGCTTTTGGTTGAAGGACTTGGGCTTCAGACCAGTTGTTTTACATTAAGAAGGTTTGTGGTCTGCACTGTTGTGGCAGGACAGGTAGCTTACATCCTTCTAAGTTGGGAGTTGCTGTTTGAAGGCTTAGAGTCTGTTATTCTAAGAGTGTATTAGTTCTGGTATAAGCACTTGGGCTTTGGGCCAGTTATTTTACATTAAGAAGGTGTGGTCTGCACTCTTGTGGGAGGAGAGGGTAGATTCTGCCTTTCTGAGCTGGGAGTTTCTGGTTAAAGGCTTATTGTGCCTGCTCATTTGAGCTGTTACTTTCTGAAACTGGTTCACCTTGTTTGCTGTAGCATAGACTAAATTTAGACCTGCTGAATCTAGCATTGTTTGTATAACTTGAGTACTAATCCAGAATACCTTTTTTTGGAGAAGGTTCCCCTGCACCCTAGAGGCAGGAGTCTGCAGTTAGAACTTGTCTGATTGAAGACTGTTGGAACGGGGCTTAGTTTTTAGCTTTTTATTGGTTAATTTGTCTAAATCAGTTTGCTTATTTGCTACTGTTATATTAAAAAAATACACTTTATGCATTGCCGCTTAGCTAGAGTTAAACTATTCCTGGTGCCATAAAGTCTGCTCTTCAAATTTTCCCTTAGAACTGGACAGTTTTTTTAGTTTTAGCACTCAAATCTGTTTCTTTGAGCTCAGCACTTGTTCAGAACTCGTTGTAAGCACTAAATAAGCTACAAATTACTACAGCACTCAACTTTCCTCACTTGTCTAGAGGAAAACAGTTTTTAGTACTTAATAAATAAACACCGATCCAGGCATGTCTAAGGGTCAGCTCCTGGTGTTTTCTCCTGTCTACCTGATGAATCTGGGAATCTTGGGGCAATGCAGCAGTTGCCTCATGTAGACAGACAACCTTCTCCTCCTACCACCCAACACTACAACCTGTGAGAGATGCACTTATATAGCCAAACTGGAAGCAAAGCTCTCTTCACCCAAGACTGGACTAGACGGTCAAGAGGAGACGGTAAACACTTCCACCACACCACACTCATCACATAGTCCCTCAAAACCTACACCACCAAAACACACACATAGCAACACAAAACACACACCTACATTCACAGAGGCTCTCAATAAAAATCTGCTCAAGCAACAGAGACCTCCAAAGCAGAAAGGCATGCAACCTCCACCCCCCAACACAACCCAAATGACACATAGCCCACAAACTCAGTGTGCTACTCAACTAGTCAGGCACACTGATGTTCCACTCACCAGACTAAACAAGGAGAAAGTTACTGTCAGTTGCCTGTCGGGTGCCAGGATCCACCACATAATGCACGCACTCAGGTCACTCCACAACAAGTACAAATATGACTCTATCATTGTCCATGTTGGTGTGAATGACCTGAGATGTACTTCCCTGGACCACAAAAAAGAGACATGGAGAAGCTGTCTGATCTTGATCACCCAGAATGATACCACGGTACAAGTACAAAATGATTGACCAACAATTGGCTATGCTCCTGGGATGACATGATCAACAGACCATGATGCTTTGCCAGAGATGGCCTGCACCTGTCACCCTTGGGATTCCGGATACTGGCTAAGGCTCTTGTCACCCCTATAGTGCCTTTTTTAGGCAAGGTTCAAATGACAAATTCAATAACATAACAGGTACAAGCAAGCAAAATCTGAGGGTAATGCTACTCAATGCTAGAAGTCTAAACCTCAAAATGCATTCACTCGAGGCACTCCTTAAAATGGAGAACATCGACATCTGTGCAGTGACAGAGACCTGGTTCAAGGCTCTAGAGAGCACCCCTGCATTACCAGGCTATAATTCATACTACACCTTTCAGCCACCTAACCTGGACCGAAACACTAAAGGTGGAGGCGTCTCCATATTCATTAAGGATATCCACACCTCCAGGCTAGTTGCTCAGCATAATGCATCCGAGATTAACCAAGTGCAACTAACTCTGGGCAAGACCATAATCCAAATTGTAACTTGCTACAGATTCCCCACCATGCCCCAGGATTCCCACTCCTCATTTCTTGATACACTGGAAAATATTAGGGTACAACCCAACACCCTAATAATGGGTGATTTCAACTACCCCACCATTAACTGGGAAAACTACTCATGTGCCAACTCTTTTGCTCAATGTTTACTGGAATTCATAAATGCCAGCACCTTGGATCAACTTATCCACACCCCCACCAGGGGCAGCAATATCCTAGACCTGGTCATTACCAGCATGGGTGACCGGTGTTCCACACCAGAGGTCAGTTCCTCGTTAGTCAGATCTGACCACAAGCTAATCAGCCTAGACATCCCGCCTCCACCCCCCCCCCCATTAGGGAAACCACCGTAAAAAATTTCTCCAAAGCCAACTTCACGCTTCTTAAGACAGAAGTGGCAAACTTCACGACACCCATGCAGACGGACAATAGAGGTACGACTGCTAAATCCTACACAAATGCACTTTATAAGCACTTACATGAGTGCATTGATTGTGCTATCCCTAACAGAACCAAGATGCTATCCTCCAAAAAAAGAAGCCAATCTAGTGGTCCCCTGCCAAAAACAAACTCTACAACAGAAGAAAGAAACTGTTGCAAAAAAGTGTAAAATCTCATGACTCTTCCTGGTCAGCATCAGTAAGAAGCAGAGATTCCTCACAAAATCCTCCAAAGCTAGTTATGAAAACAAAATCGCCACTGATTCTAAAGACAACCACAAAGCATTCTATAGCTATGTCAAGAATCTCAATGGCAACACTCAGATCTGCTCTGAGTTACAGCACAATGGCACTAAATATACAGAACCATCTGATATTGCCAACATCCTGTCAGATAGGTTCAGTGCTAACTTTACCCGCACCCCCTAAAGGGCCCATCTGTATACTGGAAGAATGCTAAGTTCCTGTAATCATGGCTGCACAGATAAAAACCACACTCGCCAACGCCAAGAACACAGCATCCATGGGACCTGACAACATCCTAGGCTGCGTTTTATATGAACTACAGAATGAACTGGCACCCCACCTAAGTACCATGTTCAGTCATAGCCTCACCTCAGGCTTTGTGCCCACTGAATGGTGCAAAGCAACGGTTATCCCACTCCCAAAGGGGGAGCCACCACGGACCTTGGGAACTACCACCCCATTAGCCTGATGAGCCTGGTCTTCAAGGCTATGGAACATATCATCATGGAACTTATAAACAAAGACATTGGTAATCTCCAAACTCTAGACCCCACCCAGTTCAGGTTTGTAAAAGGCAGATCATGTCTCCTAAACCTGACTGACTTCTCTGAAACAGTCACCAAAGCCATAGACGAGGGTAAGGTGGTTCACACAGCCTATCTAGATCTTGCCAAGGCTTTTGACACCATTCCCCACTCTGGAATTATAAATAAACTCATTAAACTAGATATAAATCCCTATGTCACAAGATGGGTTGCCAGCTGGCTCACTGGCAGAACCCACACTGTGAAAGTAGCAAACTTCAAATTCATCTTCAGACCAGTGACAAGTGGAGTACCACAGGGTTCAGTCCTGGGTCCTCTCCTGTTTGGTATCTACTTTTCTGAAGTACAGGCTAACACAGAAGGTCTTTGGCTAACAAAGTTTGCAGATGACTGCAAACTAGGAGCCATAATTGAAATTCCTAATGATGTGGACATCCTACAAAAGGGCCTCACTGAGAAAGATGCCTGGTGTCAAAGCCAAGGCCTCAAGCTCAATACCAAAAAGCGCATTGTCATTCCCTTTGGCAAAAACTCTGGACCCATGAACTACCACATTGGTGGTAGTCTAATTAACACTGAAATTGTAATAAGAGACCTTGGGACACAGGTAGACAGTAATCTCTCCTTTGATAATCACATCGTTACAGTAGTCAGGAAATCCTTCTACGTGGCACACCTCATCACAAAAGGTTTCTCATCCAGGAAAAAAGAGGTCATTGGTCCCCTCTACGCATCACTCATTAGACCCATTATAGAGTACAATGCCCCTTTTGTACCTCACAAGACATCTACAACAGCTGGAAAGGCTGCAGAAGTACCTCACAAAGAGGATTACTGGCCTCAAACAGATGCCCTATGCAGACAGTCTCAAAAAACTCCAGCTTTACTCCGTCTCATATCGCCTACTCAGAGTTGATCTCTGCCAAACATACAAAGCTATGTCAAACCCAGAGCTGTTGGACATGCTCCACTTAAAGAAATCCCAACCCCACCAAGCTACACACTCTAGGGACCTAAACCTTGTTACCACAATAAACAGAACATGCTGGAGGGATAGATTCCTATCCCATAGACTTCCCATACTCTGGAACAAACTACCCATCTATATCAAACAAAGCTCCTCATTGCATTCTTCAAGAAAAATCTTGATGTTTGGATGGGAAATATGAAATTCACCCCAGGGATCACCTCTGTGGCTCTGCTCAACAGGGGCACAGGAAAATAATTTTCTTGGGAGGCAAAAGCCAGGGTACCTTTTTGGCTAGGCTTATATAGGCCCTAGGGCCGATAGCCTAGTACCTGTCTATGAACTTATAGCAGAGTAGTAGTAAGTACAAGTTTTAAATGAGAATTTTTTCATTAAAGTTACAATTTTGTACAATCTGTATGAGCTATTGCATGGCATATTGTTAGTGTGTATTCTAAATACAGTGGTGCTGTTAAATAGAAGTAACTGGGTGGATAGGATGTGGGGTGGAGATTTTATGGGGGCTTGGTGCGAGTACATTTCTAGCATGAGGAAAGGTAGGTAGGGAGGGAAATTTTGAAGTTAGAAGGGTTTTGAAATGATCTAGTGGTTAGATGCAAGGCATTCCAATTCTTGGCTATTGAGTGAGAGTAAAGGAGCTTCCCAGGAGGGAGAATAGGTTTATGGACCTGTAATAATTTCTGATCCACTGATCTAAGTGGCCTATTTGGGTGGTAGTATTTGAATTTTGAGCTTAGAACAGAACAGTCTTGGGGTGTGAAGAGTATTTTATGAGCTGTGATTAGTTGCAGGTAGGAGAGGTAATTTGGTAGTTCTAGCCAATTTAGTGAATGTAGAACAGAGCAGTGATGGGTGGAGTATTTGGAGTTAGTTGCCAGTTTGGCTATTTTACTGTAGCAAGTGTCAAGTTTGAGTTTGGAGGAGTTTTGTAAATTAGCAAGTAGAAGGGCACCACAGAGGAGAGAAGGCAGAAGATATGTTGTGGCTAGAGTTATTCTCATCGATGAACTTAGGAGGTGATTCTGCCGATACAGGGTACCTAGTTTAAAGTGTGTTTTCTGGATGTTTTGTTGTATATGAAGGTCAAATTTAATTTGTTCATCAATAGTGACTCAGAAAATTTGTGTGGGTAACAACCTTAATTTTTGTTTAATTCTTAAACAAACTGACATGGTATGTGAGAAACATATTTACACAAGCTCCTAATGTCAATAAGACTGTCAGTAGTGCACACACTCCACCAATCAAGCACAATTCAAAGCTGACACATAGACCCACATATGCTGAGGCATTTAAATGTGATCTACGTAAACCCAAAAATCTCCTACGTGAAGTACACATAAACTCCCAGCAACCCTGACCCCACTCTTTCAAAACACCCAAATCAGCCTATACAGCCACATCTCATGCAGCCTCTACTTCTAACCCCATAAGACAAGCCACCACAAAATCCAACATTCTACTCAATGGAGACCCCATTGTGAAGTAGACTGTTGACAGGGACATCAGTGTAAATACGGAGAAAGTCACGGTCAGTTGCTTATCAGGGGACAGGATCCACCACATTACGTGTGTACCAGTATGACTCGGTCATAGTCCATGTGGGTGTAAATGATCCGAGATGTACCACCCTAGACAATATGAGGAGGGACATTGTGGAGTTCTTGGAGTATGTGCCTCAGGCTGATATGAGCCTAACATCAAGCAGCATTTTACCTTCTCCAAGGATGGTGCCACAATATGAGGAAAAGATGAGTGACTTTAATAACTGGCTTACTTTCTGTTGTCATTCTAAGGGGATGCAATATTTGTCAGCATGGAAGGAAATAGTTAACAGACTATGCTGCTTTGCAGGGTTGGTCTGCATCTCTCTCTTTTAGGCTTTCAAATATTAGTTAAAAAATCGTACTCCCGGCTTTTTTTAGGTAATGCCAAACTGTGTGTGTGTGTGTGTGTGTGTGTGTGTGTGTGTGTGTGTGTGTGTGTGTGTGTGTGTGTGTGTGTGTGTGTGTGTGTATGTGTGTGTGTGTGTGTGTACATATATATAAGATATGGTAGGACTGAAAACATACCTATGAAATTTGACAGACATTGAAGTGTGAGCATTTAATACAGCACATGGTGATTTACAATGTGGATTCATTTAAGAACCTGGATATATGGGTAGATCCAGCTTTGAGGGGTTTTTTTTTTGATCATATCAGCAAATTGGTTAATGATTAATTTTTAAAACTATGGGTTGTAAAATAGGATTAATGAAGTCTAAGAAATCAGAAATAATGAAATGATGGATTGTAAGTTACACTAGACCCAAATTAAAGTCTGAAATCTTATCATAAAATTAACATGAGTACACTGTAAAGAGCACAGCAAAAATATAGCAAGGGCATTCATGGATGTGAAAGTTTAATTTATTACAAACGATTGAAATATTTGAACTTTTCACTCCATCTCATATTGATATTTAAGTAGACACCTTAAGTAGAGAGTAATCACAGACAACTACCTCTAGGAATGTTTGGAGTTATCAGTGAGTAGAAGAGATCTTTAGACAATCTGTCTAGGAAATGATACAGGAATTAGAGATATACCTCGGGATTCAAGAAGCTCGGCGCAAGGATGGTTTTAGCCTTCGACATGCACAGGAAACGTGTGCGAGTGCAGGGGGCATGTACAAGTGCTCTATGGAGGCGTAAACATGCCTCGACAGTTGCACAACCTACTATGCTTACTATTAGAGCCCACCTCTAATAGTAAGTCAGCAATTCAGTGTCCGTGGATACAGAAATGTATGCTAAGCATACAAGAGTGTCCATGAACAGTGAAATAAAATTGAAGTAGTAAACACACAAGCATGTAGTAGAATGTTGAGCCCCGTCCCTAGAACATTCACAATTAGATTCCCCGTGTCCCTATTATACATTTTTATTGTTGCAATATTGAAGGTGTAAGCAAAGCGCAGCGTGTTTTCACGTTGCTGCCCTCTGCTGAGTGTAGCTTACACATCAAAATCATTCAAATAGAGAAAAACATGCAGAATCAACATTAATGTCAATAATGTAGTGTTTAGAGCATCCGCCTAACGAACAGGCATTCACGGTTTGAGCCCAATAATAGCACATATAATTTTCCATGTGGAATGAATGTCGTTTTGCTGTAAAACCGACATGAGTATCGCACGAGATGTTCAACTAAATGTCATTCAATCAAAGTGGCACTGTCGTAATGAATAAGACACTAGTAAGCAGGTATAAGCACAAATAAGCAGCAGTAAACATATATAAGTACCAGTAAGCAAGTCTGAGTGCGCTTGCGCTGGTCTAAGCAGTGCCCAGCATAGGAAATGTATATAAGTATGTACAGATATATAATATATATATATATATATATATATATATATATATATATATATATATATTTATATATATATATATATATATATATATATATATATATATATATATATATACACACATATATTTATATATATATATATATATATATATATATATATATATATATATATGAAGAATGAATGACGTAACAATAAAGCATACAAAAGGAATGAGAAGGGAAATAACAGCAACCCCAGTATTATATAGCGCTGTCAGCATATATCATATCAAGCTGGGCAGCAGTGAGCAAAGCACTGCTACTCACACCACAGGCAGGATATTACCAGTGGGTGTAACATTGTTGATCTGCTAAGTCTATTTTACAATCAGACGGTAGTCCCTGGTAGGACTACCCAAAAATTGATGGAATGTTTGGCCATCCGAACATTACACAAGCAAGGGCAGGTATGTTCAAGGACTAAATGGTGGGAGAGCCTGAGAATATATGGGTTGGAACAACATACGTGTAGGGCCACTAACGCTCGGGAGAGGGCAATGTGTGGAGGTGTGTCATGGCTGCGACAGCAACTGGACAATGAATGGTATGCATGTATGTTAAACTCAGGTGGGGTGGAGGAACTATGGATATGAAATTATGGATCCAGGCATGTCAGAGTTGGATGGGCTGGTTCTAATTGGACCAGCTCGTGGAGGTCAGCGAGTTCGTTATACATATATATGCATACACACATGTAGACATCTATATGTAGAAGTACATTCTCTGTAACACATTCATTCCATTTGCAGACATAAATAACATGAATGTGCCCTTACAAACCTTGACAGTAGATAGAATAACAGGTTGTGCATAAGAGGGAAGGGATGAAACTGCTAAAACACAGAAGTGTGTACAATGTCCAAAGTCAGTACTGTGCTGAAAAAATCAAATGTGAGGGCTTTCTCACACATGGAATCATTCCTGTGATCTGCCCGCTACGGCAACGCCAATTACTAAACCGGTCTCTTTGTAAAAGAAATACGCTGAACACGTACATAATTAGGCTCTCATGTGTAACGTGCATTACCACATAGTCATACTTATTAATTTATTGTGGTGTCATGTTAACGGGAGTAAGGATGTAATGAAGTATAGAGTCTAATCTTGACATAAAGTCATGCGTGTCCCATGTGGGACAAACCAAAACTTGCGAATAGTGTCCTTTTGGTCGCTCATGTCACCAATGTATGTGGACTAAAAGTTTGGGAGTTCTGAGGATACGTGGAGTGAGTCAACCGATGGGATGGGTCTACAGGAGTAGGGAGTGGCCAATGTGTAGTGGTGTGGATGCACTGCGAATTCAACTGGAGAATGGATGACTGCAGTGTTAGTGAAGCGTTGGGGTGGGTGTTTGGGGAACCAAGAGTCATGGGTATATGGGTATATATGCAAATGAAGCAGCACAGCAATAGGGTGTATATATATATATATATATATATATATATATATATATATATATCTGTGTGTGTGTGTGCCTAGATATACACAGATATACAGCTATGACAGAAAACAGCACACAAGAATGACATATGTTCATAGGCTATACCAGTGGAAGTGAGGGGCCCAAGCATGAAACATGAAACGCATAGCATAACCTTCCACCCCCCCAGCTGGACACGGGAAACATGCCTACAAACCCGCAAACAATGTAAATAGTCCACTGCTTCCCAGAACACAGGCAGGATACAACCGGGGGGGTACACAGTGCACCCATGAAATCTAATCTTGGAACACAGACAGGAGCGTCCCTTGCGGGACACTCCAAAAATTGACAAGACTAAAAGAAGGTGATACGCTGAACATTCTGACTGGGTTGTGTACATACCTGGAATACAAGGGTGGGAAAGCCTGATGACCCATGGGTCGAGACAATGTATGACATGGGTCTCATGAAGTGGAGAGTGGGCAGCGTGTAGTGGTGTGTTCAGACCCGACCAGGACCCAGAGTAAGGATGGGTGCTGTAGAGGAGGTGCAGGTGGGGGAACTATGGGTAGCTAGTTATAGGTCTAGGTGTGCAGGTTTTGGCTGATGTGGACCTATATGGACAGCCCCAGGGATGTAAGCAAATGTGTTCATTGGGCAGAGGCATCGCCCAATGAGCAGCCACACCCACTACGAGTCCCACTGCAGCAAAGTGTAATCTATATGGCAAGGAACGGAATAACCAGATGTAGATGTATATATGTAGAGGTATATGTGTGTGTATATCTACCCATAGTAACATAGAGATAAACCTCTCCCTCTCCGTAGTACAAATGTATACATACAGAGACAGAATACATATACATACCCACATATAGATATATACATATGCAGACATCAATAGACCCATATGTTGTTAGATATATTTAGACAGCAATATATAAATATATACATGTATGCATACATATACAGATATATCTGTATATAGTAATGTATATCTATATCTACATATATATATATATATATATATATATATATATATATATATATATATATATATACACATATATGTAACTGTAAATATACAGATGTATATAGCTAGGATATGAAACAGCAGTTACGAATTACATATGTTCACAGGCCATGCATATGGGGGTGAGGGGTCCAATAAACAAAAGTGTAACACGTAGCATCAACCTCTCCCCCCCAGCTAGGCCAGTGAGACATACAGACACACAATAAAAGTAAACACATCACTGCTTCCCAGACCACCGGCAGGATACTGCCAGTGGGAGAGACCTGCCAGGTCTAATCTTGAAACAAAGACATCAATGTCCCTTGTGGGACACCCAAAAATTACTGATCATTGGAGTCAGTCCCTGTAATGATTCATCAAACCAGGCTGTAGATATACACGGACCAGTAGGTTGTGCAAGCCTGATAACCCATGGGTCGACACAACTTATGACGTGCCCTGACACATGGAGAGTGGGCAGTGTAGTGATGTGTTTATACCCTACCTGCACCCACGGTAAGGATGAGTGCTGTAGAGGAGGGGCATGTGGGGGATCTATGGGTATGCAATTATGGGCCTAGGCGTGCAGGTGCTGGCTGGCGCAGTCATATTAGGACCGCACCGGGGATGTATGTAATATTCCGAAATGGGCATAGCTTATGCCCATACCTCTCAACCCCTAAGACCAAATCCACTGGACAGAACATAAACCATTGGGGGAACAAATAGGGACCATACCTGTCAAATGTTCCTGATTTCCAGGGACGTCCCCGATTTTTTACTCAAATTCTAACTCTGTCCCACTTAATCCCTCCTAAAACTAGTGACTTTTGGAGGAAAGGTGGTGAATTACACGTAATGAATAATGACAACAATTAAGAGTTATAAACATTATTTACCTCAGAAAATGTGTATTAATTCATATGCTCTGAGTCTGTCAATGTGTCAGGTTAATAACACTAATATTTTAAATGTGTCCCTGATGTTGACATGACTTGTCCCTGATTCAGTTGATATTTGTCCCCAATTGTTTGAGAGGTCTGATAGGGACAGAAAGCACAAATTCCACTTTCAACCTTAGAAAGATGATAGAATAATAGGTATGCAGTAACATGACTCGGCTGAAGGATGTGGGTTACAAAACCCAATTACTTGTTTGTATTGAATGGTGTCAGTTCCCATGTATTAGCCAGACAGGTGCAGATTGTAAGAGGAACACACCAACAGTATGAATCAAACTCTGGACAGGCCGCGGATTCCGTACAGTCGAACAGCATGCTTACGCTTAATGGGCAGCCATTCCCGATACTGTAGGCATGTAATCCAATGTAATAGGCATCACAAGGTAATATTGTAGTCCTCACTCCCATCCAGGGGTGTGAGTGTCAGATGCAAACATCAAATGCAGTGCATTTGCAAGTGCGGGAGCAAGTGGGTGTAAGCCTGTTTGGCCGCCGGTATGCGAGTATCTCACTGGTAAAGCAATGTAGAGGCTAACTAAGTGTAAGAAACTGTAACTGGAGGTTAGCATTGCTTAGCTCCGCGCAAACCCATGCACACATGCTCACAACTGCTTTAATGTGCCATAATCACTCTGTATCCAACGGCCTTGTTCTGCCCAGCAACAAAATAAACAGTTTCTGCAAGGCTCGAAACCAGGACCCTGCACACCACAGCCAATGTGATTTACCATTAAGCCATGGCAGATATACACGCATCGGATGTTATCACAAATATATCATCCAGCACAGTCATTTAACAGTATAGGAAATGTATTCCATCATGTAGATGTATGTGTGTGTGTTTATGTCCAGATATAGATACATACATATATATAGATATATCAAGAACATCCCATGTGACAACAAAGCATTACAAAGGAATGAAAAGGGAAACATCAGCAACACCTGTATTATGTAGTGGTGTTGTCCTATGTAATATCAAGACTCCCTCAGACAGACATGTGTCATTAATACACACAAACATTTTTACATTGACCAAATACATCACTCTGTGCATTTTATTTACATTAACACAACAGTTCCTGTCCAATCATTATGTGAGAACAGTATTCTTGCAAGGTGCTGTGTGCAACATCATCATCATTGAAAAGGTAAATGGGGTAACCATAGAGGGACCGGTAGTGTTGTGTGCACAATGGGGTCGTCTGCATCATGTGTACCTGGAACCTTTAGGAGTCGTGCATACCAGGATCGTGTGCCTGAGAGACAGGGGTGAGGACAACTGGAGTATGTTGTCTTGCAAATTAAAAAGGTTACATGTGTCAAGTGGACATGTGTGTGAAATGGACAGCTATGTATGGGGCAAATGTTGTTCTAGGAACAGATTGGCCTTTTGTTTCTGTAGGGTGACAGTGGGATGTGGGGGAAGGAGAGTAGGCATGCTTGTGGAGGATAGGTTGGGTAGGATGACAGACAAGACAGCATACAGGGTCAGCATATGACACATGTGGGGGGATACACCCTGGATGGGGAGGAGTGTTCAGCGGTCACAAGCCCATGAGCCCCCAGATGGAAACAGTGGGACAGAGGTCCCCAGCCATGGGCAGCCACCACTGCACCAAAACAGCCGCAAAGGTGGCTGTGCTGGGGGCTGTCTAGGAGGGGCAGGCTCACCCTTTAAATGTGACACTCTGCCCTCGAGCTGGCGTATCTGGCCTCAAAACCCCTTATTGAGCCCCCTAAGCACCACGTCCGGGACTGTACAACAGCGGACAGGTTCCTGTCTGGACCTGCTCCCGGGAGGACAAGCCCCATCCTCAGTGGGGGCTCCACCAGAAGGTGGTGCAGAGCCAAAAGAGATGGACGTCCAAGGCTGGGCCCCAGATGTGCTGGTGCCCGGTGCCATGGCCAGCTGAAGTGGGACAGGAGGATCTGCCGGGACCTCCAAACCCATACAGCCTATGGTGTTGCAGTTTTAACACAGATATGGCTTTGTAATAGTCAACAGCATTCAGGATTACTCATAGCATGCATAGATATGACCATCAACCCAACACAACAGATGGTATACATTTGCAGAGGGAGCACAACACATGCATATATATTGCATGACATCTGTACAAAGTGTAGAAGACATGTGACTGCAGCTATGAACAGTGGACCATTATTGGTATGTCACTGTGAGAACCTCAGACAGTGACTGTCATACCACTGTTTCATGTGACATATGTCCAATCAGGGATGCGATGGCAGCAACTCTCATCACTATCACCATGTACTGACTGCAATCCTCACACTATGCTTCTGCAGTTTACAGATGTCTGTTCTGTGAGTGTAACACAAGAAATACATGATTCCACACACTGACCAGTCCACAGATGGCCCTACAGATGGGGGTTCCCTCACAAACAGAGCACTGTCTTGTCAGTTTTAAAACATGCAGAATAGCCATTACCACACCCAACTTGTTAAACTGGCATTAGTATCAATGAAGCATAGCTACACTTAAATGCTGTAGTCATGTCTGGCACATCACCCTCCTGTTTAGGCTATTTTCCACTGTTTATGTTGTTTGAGAAATACTCATCTGTGATGCCATTTACCAAACACCAGATCCAGGTTCCACTCACAGCGACTGTCTTGGGCAAACACCAACATGATGTTCCTAGATATTGTACTGTGTTTCCATGCAATTGGCTATGGGGACATCACCACAGCTGTTTCACATGCAATCAGCTAGAGGAGGACTGCAATAGGTGCAGAGGCCATCACCTGATCATGACCATCACTTACAAAACACAAGCTGATGCTGAGCAGGTGTACAACTCCACATCCACCAGAGAGTTTGTGGGAGGGACAGACAGAGGCAAAATACATCAGAGAAGGGCTTGGAGACTAAAACTTAAGCATTGTCTGTCACACACCTACCAGTACAGGGGTTCAAACCCCTGACTGACTAGCCATTACTATTACAAGTGCATGCAGTTACTCCATGTGCCACAAAGCTGACATGCTGGGGTACTGTAAGAACATATATGTGTACTGGTGAGCGGCATCTGCAACAGAGATATAGTAAACATACATTAGGTATAGCACACATGGCTGTCCACATGAACGGATGTCATTGTCAACACAACCACACTCTCTAAGGGACTCAGACACATTACCACACTTTGCCAGGCCCACAAATACACTTCCTAACTACTTAGTTTGCCAGACTGCAGTAATGCACAGGTACTGCATGCACCACAGGGGATATCTGGAGGTTCTATGGGCTAGGGCATGTGAACGTGTCTGACATCAGTCGGTATGCCAATGGGAGTTATACTGGGTGTGACTGTAGTTGGGAGCATCATACCCCACATGCAGACACAAGGTGCCAGTACTGTCATGCATGTGTGCATTGCTTCATGGGTGTGTAGTGGTTGGCTGTGCAAGATGGCTGTGTAAGGCTGGGTGAGGGGTAATCCTTGGCATCATGCCACCCAACAATGGTGTGCAGTGTGGTTCAGGGGTGTAGTGTCTGCAATGTCCCACACAGATGGGTATTGTATGAACTGTCCTGTCATCCTGGTTACCATTGTGTATGGCCATTGCTTTGCAATGCATGCCATGTCTGTGTTTGATAGTCCTTGACATGGACATTACCTGGGATGTGCACGTCCCACATTAATGTACATTGACATGTACAAGTGTACCTGGTTTGGCTGGCACGTGTTGTGTACACAGACTGTTATCCTCAGATATGCCAATAATAGCCTGGTGTAGCAGGACCTGCTTACAGACAGCAGGTTGACCCTGCACCTTCATTGATAGCATGATACAGGTATTACCTGGTGTTAGTGGCATCTGTCCATACAGGGCATGTGTGTAAGGCATTGTATGGCCTTTGTGGATCACATTTGATGGCACCACATATGTTTCAAGGCATCCAGTGGGGAACATAATGAAGGCACATTGTCCGCTATTATGTGGCTATTGTACTGCTGGACAGAGTGTCATGCCCTCTGCAGCCCACTGCAATCACACCATGCCTACTATCTGTCATTAATATGCAGGGTACTAGCAACATAGCGGGATATTCTAGGCAAGTGTGTTTGTGTATGACACATGAGTTCAGAATGTATTCCGGGTAATAGTAGGGTTGCATACTTTGTTCACCAGGCCTTATGCCAGATGTAGGGATATGGCTTGCCAACACAGTCTATTGGCTGATTGATATCTGTATTCCTCGTGAGATGGACATTGTGATATTTAATATGGACACCATATAGGAAAACTACAAAACCCACTCCCCAACATGTCCAGTAGTTAGACACTCACAGCCACCTCCACACAAGCTCTGACTGTCAAGTACACACCTACCATGAATTGGAATAGAACCCCTACCTAACTAGTTTATCACACTACAGCATTACACAGATACAGAACATGCGGCGGAGATTACTGGGTTACAGCAGTCCCAGAGGTGTATTTCTAGGTGGGTGACATCAGCAGGATTGCCAAAGGTGAGTATGTGAATTGTAAAGAGTGTGCATACTCTAAAAAGCATTGTTTCTTTCTTAGGCAGACACACACACATAGTTGGCCTGTCTGAGCTTAGAACACCTGCCAAACTAGTTTATCACACAACAGCATTACGCAGTTTCGAAACATGCTACAGAGAACACTGAGTTGCAATAGTCCCAGAGGTGTATTTCTAGGTGGGTCACATCAGCAGGATTGCCAAAGGTGAGTATGTGAATTGTAAAGAGTGTGCATACTCTAAAGAGCATCGCTTCTTTCTCAGGCAGACACACACACACACACACTTAGACTGGTTGGGATTAGAACACCTATCAAAGTAGTTTATCACACTAGAGCATTACGCAGTTACAGCACATGCTATGGAGAATACTGGGTTACAGCACTCCCAGAGGTGTATTTCTAGGTTAGCGACATCAGCAGGATTGCCAAAGGTGAGTATGTGAATTGTAAAGAGTGTGCATACTCTAAAAAGCATTGTTTCTTTTTCAGGCAGACACACACACACACACACACACAGTTGGCCTGTCCGGGATTAGAACACCTACCAAATTAGTTTATTACACTACAGCATTACGCAGTTACTGCACGCACCATGGAGATTACTGGGTTACAGCAGTCCCAGAGGTGTATTCGTAGGTGGGTGACATCAGCAGGATTGCCAAATAAATGCATTTTAAGTGTACTGCGAGTTGTACATGTCTGCTACCTGTGTGTACCTACTGCTTACTGTCACGAAAACACATTTACACCTGCTTATAACTGCCTTATTCAGGCCTAATTGACAGTATCAAGGCTTGCAGGTTGTGAACCCTGTACCATGCACACTGAAGTCACTGGACATACCACTAAGCCATCTGGATTATATACATGTTGCATGGATTTTATAATGCACATCTTACTACAGGTATTCCCCAGTACTGAAAACAAATGGGACAGTCACTTTGTGTACATATGTACAGTACCCTTGAATGTACTGTACTCTGTGAAACAACAAAGACAAGTCTACATCTGTACAACTGTCACAAATGACACATAAGGGTTCCAGGAACTGATGTGTACACAAAACAGAGGTATCTCTTGTGTTATAACATTTAAATATTAATCAGTTCACCAGGGAAGAGATGGTTGTTGTGTATGTGGAGTTTGGGGTGGGGAATGATGGCTAATGTAATATACCCCGAGAATTGTGGAGTTTGGGTGGGGGAATGATGGGTATGGACTTACACCCCAGTGACCACTTCTGTGTTACTGCTCGACAGTGGCACAGGAAAATAACATACCCAACTGTAGGCGTGCTTGACTGTGTATTCTTTATCATTCCTAACTATGTAATACTTTATAGACACCAAAAAACTTCAAATCCAATAAACTGTTTAAAAACAAGCTGGTTAACCAGAAACGATAAGAGCAGGAAGCAGGTGAAACACTTTTTATTCGTAAGCGCTTTCGGCTCAGTATTACCGAGCCTTCATCAGACAAACAGTGATTCAAAGGCTCTCAGCCTTAATATACAATAATAATTAGTATCAATTAAGTAATTAATTAAAATTTAAAAAGACATTTCAATAAATTTCTTTGTACTAGTTCTCAACCCAAATTCTAATAATCTTGTGTTGAGAGACATAAAAATGTTGAAACATGTAAAAATCTTCTCTCAGAAAGTAAAACAATTATTGTAGTAAATCAAATGAAAGTTAATTTACCCCCAATATGTATTAAATAATTAATAATTATTAAATAAAATACATTAATAATAAATAAAATTGTTATTATTATTATTGTTGTTAAATCTCATATTTAAATGTTCATTCCTTAAATACTTAAAGTGCACAGTTGGTGTTAGTATAAAAATAAAAATAAATATAAAAATAAAAATAAACCTAAATAATAAAACTAAATAATAAAACTAAATAATAGAACACTAAACACTTTATAGACACCAGTCACCACAGATGGCTGCCATGGTGTGCAGCATGTTAAAAGACATTACACACACTGGCTACAGGGTAGTCACACACAAACACGCACACACTTGCCAGAATTGTGCATACACGTCTTGCCTATGTAAAGGTTCCTAGTGCAGTTGGGGTATGTGCCACAGTACACATACAATTACACTTACTCTGATTCCACTTCTGAGCTGGGTGACATCACAGGACTGATTACTTGCAGTGGGGAGGGGGGAAAGAGAGAGATTTAGCAGTTGACAAGGATAAAGGCCAGTGCAAAAGGTGGTATCTGTTTGGAATGCAGCAAACCCCACTGTCATGACAGGATGCAGACACAAATACACACACCCAACCACTTGCTCACACACACACACACACACACACACACACACACACTCAGCCATTTGCAGTCACACACACAAACACAGTTGCCAGTGGTGGGATCAGAACTCCTGACTATCTACAGATCACTATTACACTACTACGCAGTTATGAGATGCACCACAGAGATTACACATTCCAATGTAGTCAGAATGTCCTTCTAAGATTGAGGACAATAGCAGGGATACTGACAGTCATGAAGTACATAGCTGTAATCCTGTGTGTTTAAAGTAGGTGTTCATTACAACCTGTATGCACAAACAAGACACATCATCTGCAGGTAGTAGGTAGGCCTGAGAGGTGTAGTTGTAGCACAACAGGAACCTGAACTGGAGTATTCCCATCTGTGGAATGAACAACTACTATCACTATACAGGGTTACAGTGGTCATGCTCATACACATAGAATCACAGAACTTGTTTGGATCACCAACATGGGGACTCTATGTTCCATACCAGAGGCATACCCCTCACTGGTAAGATCTGACCATAAATTAATCTCACTGGACATCCATATCCCATCCCCACCCCCAGCCAAGGAAACCACGGTGAAGAACTTCTCAAAAGCAAACTTCACACTTCTCAAAACCGAGGTGGAATCCTTCAAAGCCCCCGGGCCAGTGGAAAATACAGCGCAAACCACAGAATCCTTTACAAACGCTTTCTATGGACACCTACAGGAATGCATGGATCGTGCTATCCCAAATAAAACCAAGACTCATTCCTCAAAAGGCAGGAGACCTGTCTGGTGGATCCCAGCCATAAATAAGCTATACAACAGAAGGAGAAAGCTACTACATGATAGAGCAAAATCCCAAAAAGGGAAGGCATCTCTGATCAGTACTAGCAAGAAACTACGATTCCTCATAAAATCATCTAAGGCCAGCTTCGAAAGAAAAATTGCACAAGATGCTAAAGATAATCACAAGGCCTTCTTTAGTTATGTCAGGAACCTGGGTGGCAACTCCCAGATATGCTCTGAGTTAGTTCAAAATGACAAAAAATACACTGAACCCACAGACATTGCCAAGATCCTGGCAGACAGGTTCAGTGCAAACTTTTCCCCCCTTTCCCCTCCAAAAGAGCAAATGTCTATCCCAACAGAGTGTAGCCTCCCTGACATCACAGATGCACAGGTGAGAGCTGCCCTCTCCAAAGCAAAAAACAGCATCAATGGGACCGGACGATGTCCCAGGCTGCATCTTACACGAACTCCAAGAAGAACTGAACCCTCACATAAAGTCACTGTTCAGTCTTAGCCTTACTACAGGATATGTACCCAAGGAATGGCGTACAGCAACAGTGGTCCCACTCCACAAAGGTGGTGCCACAACGGACCCCGGAAACTATCGCCCTATAAGCCTGACTAGCCTGGTCTGCAAAGCTATGGAGCATATCATCACGAAACTCATAAACAAAGACATTGGGAACCTCCAAACACTGGATCCTACCCAATTCGGCTTTGTTAAGGGTAGATCTTGCCTCTTGAACCTGGCCAACTTCTTTGAAACAGTCACCAAGGCCATAGATGAAGGGAAGATAGTCCACACAGCCTACCTGGATCTTGCAAAAGCCTTCGACACAATACCCCACTCGGGCATTATAAATAAGCTCACCAACTTAAATATCAACCCCTATGTCACAAGATGGGTTGCAAACTGGCTCAGGGATAGAATCCACATGGTCAGAATTGCAGGTGCCATGTCAGACTCTAAACCAGTTACAAGTGGTGTCCCACAAGGCTCAGTCCTGGGGCCTCTCTTGTTCGGTATATATTTCTCTGAGGTACAGGCTAACATGGGAGGACTATGGCTGACCAAGTTCGCAGATGACTGCAAACTGGATGCCATAATCGACTCACCGACTGACACAAGCATCCTCCAAAAGGGTCTCACAGGGACGGATAACTGGTGGCAGAGCCATGGCCTAAAGCTAAATGCCAAAAAGTGCATAGTCATCCCCTTTGGGAAAAACAAAGTGCCCACAAATTACCACATAGGTGGTAATCCATTAAGTACAGAAGAAGTAATTAGGGATTTGGGGACCCAAGTAGATAGCAATCTCTCCTTTGACAATCACGTTGCCAAAGTGGTTAGAAAGACCTTCTATATAGCCCACCTTATCACGAAAGGGTTCACATCTATATCAAGAGAGGTCATTGTGCCCCTCTACTCATCACTCATCAGGCCCATAATTGAATACAATGCCCCATTTGGGATGGACCTTACCCGACACCTGCAGCAACTGGAAAGACCCCAAAAGTACCTCACCAAGAGGATCAAGGGACTCAAACAGATGCCCTACACAGTTAGGCTAAAGAAACTCCACCTCTACTCAGTTGTTTACCGCCTACTCAGAGGCATCTGTGTCTGACGTATAAGCCATATCCAACCCAGAATTAATGGACATGCTCCACCTCAGGAAATCCAAATCCCTTAGAGCTACACACTCCAGGAACTTAAACCTCAGCACAGAAATAAATAGGACATGCTGGAGGGACAGATTCATATCCCAGAGGCTCCCCTCACTCTGGAACAAAATCCCAATCCATGTTAGGCAGAGTCCCTCAATGACCCTCTTCAAGAGAAATCTTGACGAGTGGATGGGAGATCGTAGGTTTACCCCTGGGATCTCTTCTGTGTCCCTACTAGACAGAGGCACAGTAAACTAACCTCAAAAGGGCTATCTTCTGTGACCTACTATACAGAGGCACAGTCAACTAATCTAAAAGGGTGGTGAAAGCCAAACACACTCTGGCTAGGCTTATAAATGCCCTAGGGCAGATAGCCTAGTATCAACCTATGAACCTATGAACCTGTGGATGCATTGACTCCAATTACACAAGGTGACAGTAGGCATGCTCATACACTTAGTAGCACAGGGCTGTTTGGGATGCACTATGACTACAACTACACAAGGTTATACTGGGCATGCTCATACACAGTAACAAAGGGCTTGTTGGATGCACTGACTTAAATTACATAAGGTGGCAGTGGGTACGCTTATACACTTAGTAGCACAGGACTGTTTGGGATGCACTCTGTTTCTAACCACAGAAGGCCACAGTGTGCATGCTCATACACTTACATGTACAGAACACATTGTAATGGACTCCTATTGTAAACACACAGGTTTACAGCTATGTACATCCTACATGTCAGTATACATGCACATCATACTGGTTTACTACCAGATACCTGTATGTGACCCATAAATTATATATCTGTGTCTGTGCTGTGTGATACACATGCATACATGTACATAAAGTACCAACATATATATATATATTATATATATATATATATATATATATATATATGTTAAGTATACACAATCATGCATGTGTGGACCTGACAGACAATAGGTTAACTGGGACACACAGGTGGTTGCTACCTACAGCATGTGTCACACACCTTGCTGCCCTGAAAGGCATACATTGATAGCAGGTTGTGGACAGTGGCATTATACTTGGAACAGTGGCTTGTACAAGCATAATGTGTGAGCTACATTGTGTAATGGTACTGAGGTGCAGGTGTCAAGATGACCTCTCCTGGCTGTGTTAGTAGTTGTCATTATTAGCAGGATTGCTACCCTAAGTATATCTCACATTGGTCATATACACAATTTCTGCTGCTGTCCATCACCTTACATGTGGCATTTGCTACCAAGCACATTACTGCCACTCACAGTGATGTCATGGTACGAGTGGCAACTGCTAGACCAAAACAATGAGCCAATATCCTTCTGTTATTATGATGTTGTCCAGTGTCTGTCATTCCGGGCTTTCATGACTGAACAAAAAGCCTTCGATACAGAGCACATGCATTCATGTTTCAAGTGAGTGTGGATAATACCTTGGTTGCATTTACCCATATAGTCGTATTCCAAGGCAAATGTCTACACACAGAAGTAACACCCTGACACCTACAAGACAATTGCATTGGATGCTTATGCTAACCAGTGCTAGATGTGTGACTTTAGTAATCCATTTGCTCAATGTAGAACCTACAATGGGGAATACTGACATCTGTGCAGTGAGGAACACCTGTCTGAAGGCTCTGTAGTGCACAATTGCACTACCACCATATAACTCAGATCCAGACATGTGGGCCATAACACTGGTATGAACCATTCCAGGTGGTGGTGTCCACATATTCATAAAGGCTACTCACATGTAAAGACCACTACTCTGACATAACTCATCACAGATGAGTCAGGTACAGGTGACAGTAGTAAACGCTGCATTCTAGGTTGTATCCTCATTTATATCCACCACCTTGTCCCCAGACTACCAACACACATCCATATGTGGTATGACATAGTATGGTAGACCACCAGATAAACTTTGATTGGTGGACTGTACCTAGGCCTACATCAACTTTACAAAGTACCCATGTACAGACACAGCTGCATAATGTGTTATGCAATGCAATAATACCACTGTTTGTAACTAGCTCAGTTGTGCACATACCAGGGTCCCTCGGATGTTGTCAGCATTAACACAGTCGACTGTTGCTGTACACCAGTAAACAATACCCTCATGGTTGGATATGACCTAACTGTACCTGTCCTGGATATCCCAGACTCATACAACATAAATGACATTACCATAGCTTTCATTATCCTTTCTACATACAAGTGGCTACAGTCATTACACACATGCACATGGCAGATAGCATGCTAACAGTACATAAGGTTTGATATCTATGTTAACAGAGGTAATAGTCCCTCTCTACTGGTCACCCATGACACCTATCATATCATACAATAACCCATGTGGCAGATATGTCATTAGACATGTCCACCTAATGCAATGCCTACAACCATACCCAAATAACAGGATCATAGGACCTACACAAGGCCTGTATTGACAGACTCAGGGGAAATCCAGTTCTGCTCTGTATGTTCCTGAGTAGTCACAGGTGATATGTTCATGACATGTACAGCCATGTGCGCCCACAGCTCCTACATATACCCAATGTCAATAATTGCAAGCCATGCATGCTGTGTGCTGTCTGGACATTAGCCTTAGTACCACAATAGCCAGTACATGCTGGGGTGAAATGTTTACAAGCCACAGACCTCGCACATGCTTGAATGAGTGTACTGCCTAGCTCTAACAGAGCACATTGCTGGCACTCTTCCAGTAAACATGAGGTGTGTGTGGCAAATATGATGTGCTCACTGTTGACCATTACAGTGCCCTGGCTTCACCATGGCACTGTCAAGTAACAGTTTGTAGGAGCATGACATGGAATAATGTTGTGTGTGGTTTGCTGATATGTGCTGTTGTCATATATGTACACTTGGCTACTCGGTGAAGGTGGTTGTGTCCTGCCAGTACATGAATACAACATCCATTATGGTGTAATGCTCGGCTATGTTTTACACATGGCGTGGGGAAGGTGTGGAATGTATCCTCTAGACCTGATAGTGCTCTTACTCATGTAGACCGCATATGTGTACATGTATTGATGTTTGTTTAGATTCCATGTGTGTGCAGTGTCTGATGTTTGAAGGTGACTGTTGTCTTAGTACATCATGCTGTTGCAATACAGTCTCAACACTACCAACTGTATATGGTGATATGCTCAAAGTACAGCAAGCTGTACATGAGGTATGGACATATGTTTGGACATGACTACTAAGTGGTGGGGCTACTTTGCAGATGAATGATTACTGAGGACAGCTCACTGGTGTGTTACAACCATTCCTACAATAACCTGTGTAATGGCTAAGGTCTGGTTTTGTTAATTGAAGTAGAAGACAGACAATGTAGAATGCATTAAGGGTGACACTGAAGGCAAACCTCTTGACAACTGTAACAGTAATACCTCCCCTGTGCATATATTGTGCATATATCAGCACAGTTGGCAAAGGAAAGAGTCAGTAAGCTTTGTAGCGAATGTGATAGTGCTGTACTTCCGTAATACCTATCATGAGATAGGCAGGAGTTTGATTTACAGTACTGGCACGCGTGTGTGTGTGTGTGTGTGTGTGTGTGTGTGTGTGTGTGTGTGTGTGTGTGTGTGTGTGTGTGTGTGTGTGTGTGTGTATGCATGCACACAGGTCTGGCATGTAGCTGGCCTACACAGGGGTATTATTGACAACTGCAGACTGTACAAGGCAGGTTTCACAGTTCACATTGTTCGGCCACGTCCACATGACCCTCGCCTGCCAAGGGTTGCACAGGCACTACCAAGAAGAGGTCCAGATTGGGTACTGTCTGATGACACATGTCCACTGAAATCATGTCCCTGTTGGTACCATCCAGGACCACGTTCACATGGTCTGCTGTGTCCTGGTGTGGACTGCACAGCACTGGCTGCACTGCTGCTGCTACTGCCACTTTGGGAGCGGGCATGTGCAGTAGCATGTTCATGTAGACCTTCAACAGATGATGTAGCTGACTTACGTCCACATGCCTGACGCCTCACTCCCACCAGATGTTCCAGCACAGACATTCCACGCTCGAGGATTGACATGCCACAGTCAAGGACTCCCACCATGTCACACAATTGTCTATCCAAAACATCTGCAAGATGATGGTGAGTATTTGCAATTGCCTGGATGTTGTCAGTAAATGAATGGACAGCAGCCCTCTGAAGCCTCAGACTTTCTCTGTTGTGCCATTCAGCACATGCCTGTGCCTCCATTACAACCCAAAACATGCGTCTGGTGACTCCAGCTGATATGATTTGTCTCACAGGGGCATGTTGACCAGTGGTCCTCCTATGAGCAGCACTGGGCACATGACTGTGTGGGACATCACCAATCAGTTAACTGGGATCATGGTGTGCAGGCACACCTTCCATAGTATCCACACTTCCCTGTTCCATGCTACCACCCACCAACTGTCCTTCCTCTATGGCCAGTGGTGATGGGATATGTGTAGCCAGGGGAACTCATGCGAGGATGAGGGGGGATACAGGTGGAATAGCAACCAATGGCACAGATTCAGCCCCTGACAACCCTGCCTGTGCCTCAATCATACTATCATCACTGCTAGAGTCTGTGGGGACACTAACATCAGGTGGACCGCAGGAGGGCAACGCACCTACATCAACACCTATGAGGTGAAGACAAGAACTCTGTATTACAAGTTATACCACACAGACACACACAGATACACACAGACACACAGAGGCACACACAGACACACGCTACATGCAGGTGATATGGCAGATGGTATTCAGCTTAGATAATTATAGTGGTAGTTATCATGCATCCCTGAGTTGGACACAACAGCATGCATGTGTTATAGCAGATGGCATGCACCTTACACAATTATAGTGGTGGTTGGCATACATACCTGTATTGCACCATTTGTGTTAGTAGCCTATGCCCCATACCTGCAACACAATGCATGCACTTTGCACCATCACACCGCACTGCCATGGTGTGTGCAACATACACCACATGTTAACAGACCATTGCTGACCTTTGTACATCTGCCACTGATGTTTTGTGTTGGCCTCTGCCCCTATGTGTGAGGACATGGGAAAAATGGTATGTTGACTGAATACTATGTTTGCCTGAGCCCTAGCTTGCATATCTCCCCCAAAGCAGTGCATGTATGTTCAACATTATTTCACCTACCCCTGAGCTGAGTCTACAGACATTGTGCATGTGGCTGTACACACATGTTTGACATGGCTGTCCCTGCTTTACAATGGTGCCACATACCAGCACAGGTTTACAGTACACCGGCCTGATGTGTGGCGTATGACCTTGCCAATCACATGTAGTATGGCATGTCTTCTGCTGACGTGTTGAATGACATGCATACATGTGTAACACAATGATGTCCTTTCCAATCTACAGTATGGTAATGGTGTCCCAATGCAGGGACGTGTTATACTAATATGGGCCTTCAGCTGATGCAGTGTTGTCTGTCCACCCTACAAATATGCAGTGACATACTGCACATTGAGCTGATGTGCATAGCCATTGCAGGGCATCATGTGGCTTCACTATTGCTATACAGTGTGAGTTACTGACACAGTTCATAGCCATGACTATGTTCACATACAATACATATCTAACGTGGAATGTGACCCACATCACTGAGGTGTATACACACTAAACCCTAATGTGGAATGTGTGACACAGGTCACAGAAGGGTATACAGATGACACCCCTGCACATCTGCAACCATATCACTGATGCCTGGCAACTATGCCCACACATGGCTAACTTAGCAGTACTCTATGTCCCACATGCCATCCGTGTATCTCACACACATGAGGAGCAGGCATGGCAGTGATATCTGACACCAGCAAGGTTAATGTACTGCATCTGTGGCCTGATGTGGTTGTATGTGCATGTTGTGCAACACATGTATGTATTTGGATACTGTATAGGTGAATGCTTTCATGTCATGACACACTCAAGATGTTCAAGACATGTCATGTGGTGGTTTCATGTTATGCCTACACAAGCTGTGCACAGGCCTGTATGATGCTTAGTGTTTCACATCTGCAATATCACCATTACACAAAGGCCATAGTTGTATTGTGTCGAGCCAATGTACAACAGGGTGTACACACATTTACATCACTTCTACTGTGTGTGTTGCTTTATGTCTCTGGCCATCCTCCATGGCCATGTGTACATATGTTCTGTCCAATGGTTGTGATGGCTATCTATTTCACATGGCAGTGTTATCCCATATGACATACACCCATAGATGTCATATGCTCCACTGAGGACAGGGTTATACAGACAAAGGGTGATATGTATGGGATGTGAAACATCATGTTTTGTAGGATATTTGAGTCAGCCCACGACATGTCACGGACATGTCAGATAGCACATGACATTGTGTGACATTCATAGCAAGGGTATAATCCACAAGGGTGTATCCTGTGGGCCGGTCATACTCCAGCTCCAACACATTTAGAGTGTGTGCACACATATGCTCTCTGTACAGTACTGTTTGCATTCCCAACATGTGTAATGCTGATATGTAGCAGGTGTCCCTACAGTGAAACACACCTCCACCATTGTATTCACAGTTGTCCACACATCTGGAAATGACAGTTTGGAAGGTTTAGTGTAGATGGTTCATATAGTCTTCAATTGTTTCACATGGGTAACCACTGTGATGCATTGCAGGTCTGACCAGTGTCTATTAACATTACCACCATATATTATGTGTACGTGTGTTATGGCAGATAGCATGCAATTAATATGATCTGTGCATTATCAAGCCTGGTAAATAATAACAATATCACCTGACACAGGCTGCTGTCACTGCAAAATGCCAGAGGTACCTAAACAGGAGTGTCACAGCAGTAAGATCATTATCCATACCTGTGTAATAGCTACAGAGTGCAATGTCCATGTTAGCACATAAGCCAGTACAATACACTATACTTTGAAGTATGCACATATGTGCATACATAGAGTAGCAGACTATAGTATGTGGCATGAGTGCATACATGCCTTGCATATGATGTTACATTACATATTGTACAGTAACACATGTAACTATGTGAAATATAGTTGTGGTATATGTGCAGTACTGACTTACCAGGCAACTCCAGGCTCGGTGGCTGAGAGACACCTACCTCTACAATACCAGCTAAAGCTTGCGGATGGAGGTCTCCAGGTGTCCCCAGGTTGGCCAGTAGCTCCTCGGTACATGTGAGTGGGGGCTGGGTGAGTGCCCCCCCCCACTGGTTGCATCTTGTTCCCTGGTGATTGCATTAGCACGCTGTTTCACCCATCTTTTGAGGTCAGTGCAGTGTCAGTGCACCTGCTGATAGGTGCGATTGTGACCGTCAACATCATTTACCCTCCTGCGGAGTTACTCCCACAGGGCATCCCGCTGCTGTGCATCCTGTGGCACATAGCTGAAGAGTGTTGAATGGTTGTCGAGGAGGTATGGGATGAGGAACTCATCCTCCAAGCTGGTGTATGCTGGCAGCCTGCTACGTGGCATACCTGGAAGACATAATGATGGAGACAGGTCATAGTAACTCACAGAGAAGTATAGAAGTACAGCTGAACATACATGTGTATCACATTTATTAAGATTACAATAAGTCTTTGCAAATCTACATGACACTAACACCACTGACATGTTTAAGTCACACACATTTGACACTTACTGGTGATGTGATGCTATCACCATATATGTGTGTGTGTGTCATGTGATGACATTGCTCATACTCCATGTGGATGTTGTCTTGATGTGGGTGTGTCTGTTTGCCTGTACTGGTGTCTTTAGCTATCAGCACATGCCTGGATGTGTTCACATTAATGCAATCAACCTTAATGCTGTGTATATGTCACATATATAGTCATACATAGCCATTAGGGACATGACCTGTGACCCTGAATACTTGCAAGCATGTATGTGTTTTGCCATATACATCTACATGGCACTGTACAGCTGTGTAGCATCCTGCCATGTATTGCCTGTGTTGCACATGTGTAACACATGGGACAATAGCTAGCCTGATGGTATTTGCAGGGTTGAATATCAACTATAACATGTATGGTCATAGTGAACTAGTAGGCTATATGCCCTGGGGCATTTATGAGTCTAGGCAGACAGGTTGCCTAGCTGTAGGCAACAGACAGGTAAGTTTCAGTGGCCAGTTCAAGCAGTGCCAAAGAACTGATCCACAGGGTTACTGATATATTTGGCATGCGGCCATCACACCATGTTACAGAGAGGGGCGATGTGCAACTTCGCTGGACAGGGATGCATACTATGGCAAGAGTATGTTAAGTGTATGGGACAGAGATCTGTCAGGCATGTTGTGATCCTTGTACTAGAAAGGTGGATGTCCATGAAGTATGTGTTTATTTGGGATCAGGATGTGTTAAGTGTAGCATGTCCAACATCTCTGGGTTGGACATGGCTTTATTCAGGGTAGGCTGCATGCTACATAGTGGAGCTAGGGATTGGGAAGGGCAGTGTAGGCCATCTACACATGGGCAATAAACCTTAAAGGAAATATTTGATCTATTATGGGTCACATGAGTGCTGAGTATGGCTGAACAATTATCTCTATATTCATGGATGGCACCCTGTCATGATTAGGGGTGCCACATACGACTACCTGACTGGTGTTGTGAAGTAACTATCAAAGGAAAGACTATTGTCCAGATGCATCCCATACACACACAGTTGCCATTATGTTGACAGCTGCCTATGTGGTAGTTCATGGGTACAGGGTTTTTAACATAGGGGATGACAATGCAATACTTAGCTGTCAGATTGTGGCCATATATCACACACCACACATCTGACACACAAAGGCCCTTCTGTATGTTGAATGAAGCACACAATGAGTCAACTATTGCTCCTAGTTCATAGTCATTTGCAAACATCAGTAGTCAGATGCCTTCTGTGTTAGTCTGTGTGGTATAGATAATGAAGAGGGGAAGTACCAGGAATGAACCCTGTATTACTGTGGCTGGCACTGGTTTGATGTGCATGTATTAGTCAGACACCTTCTATAGTGTTGGTTCTGCCAGAAGTCCAGTTGCCAACCACTCCTGTGACATAGGAATATACACCTAGATTACTGTGTGTAGCTGGAATACAGTATGGGTGGTGGTGTCCTACGACCTGGCAAGGTCATGGTATGCAGTGTGAATCAACCCTACTGTCATCTACATCTGTACTGAGTACATCAAATACATTTATCACGGTCATGGCCTTACAGACTCAGCAGGGTAGTTGTTCACTATTTCCCATTATCAATGGTGTCTCCCCCATTGTGGGGTGTGATAACTGTTGCCGTGCACCATTCGGTGTGTACACAGCCTGACATGGAGCTATGATTGAACATGATGTGTATGTGGATAGCTGATTGTTATCACATTTGTGTAGGATACACCCTGGGATGCTGACAGGTGCCATGAAAGCTGTATGTATGGCTTTAGAGAGTGCAGCTTGTACCTGCATAGTTGTTATTACAGGGGCCCTGTAGTGTACATGCATATATAATGAAGTGTACCTGTTGGGGGGGGTGGGAGTAGGTTTAGGTTCTCCAAGACCCTATCTGGATAAACAGGTGTTATTTCTGTAGGTGCAGTACTTCCCATGCCATAGTGCTGTGCAGCACGGCAGGTCTTGACGTTGCCATTATGATTAATGACAGAGCTATAGAATGCTCTGTGCTTGGCCTCATAATATGTGGCTGATTAGTTTCACAGTAGCTCTGTGTGGTTTTATATGGTGTATCTGCATATTACTGGCTGACCAGGGATCACCTACACTCATGTGTGTTCACTCTTGCAACAATTACTACCTTCTGTGGTAGTATGGTACCACCAGTTTGCCTTCTTGTTTGTGTTTGGTTGAATCTTGGTTCTGTTTCAATGGCACAATCACTGCATGTATGTGACTGCTTAAGGTTCATTTGTGTAGGATTCAGCATTTGCACATGCATTGTCCATCTGCATGGGTGCCATGACAGTCACCACTTTGCTCTTAGGAAACATAACATTGGCATTGGAGACTGATTATATGTAGCATACTGTTAGCCCTGTTTGTGTGACTATTGTGATCCAGGTCATTGGGGTTGATGGAATCCAACATGCATTGAGTGCAGGTGTTGGTACATGAGCAGTTCATAATGGAATAGTTGAGATTAGCCATTATTCTCATTTTCTGTCTCAGACCTAATCTTCCCCATTACAGCACATTATGACAGTTGGGAAATCCATGGCATGGTGGGTGATCTGTCGCAAGGTGCAATTTGAATTCCACTTTGGCACAATGGTAGTTTCTCAGTATAATGCAGTTGAAGTTATGCAAGTGCAACTAGCATGGGGGTGTACATATCCTTCAGGAATATGGACACACCTGCGGCCCGTGTGTTCCAATAAAGGATAATGGGCAAGAGGTGAGGTATGTGTTATAACATGGTCATGCAGGTGTGCTCAACAGAGCATTGAAACATGTCTCTGCCACTGCACAGATATGTTATCCATGTTAGGGATTGACATATGTGTGTCCGTATAGTATTTCTGACATGTATCATTGTGTAGCGAGACCCGCAATTTATTGCTTGGCTGTCCCTGTAACAGCAGTGGACATTCACTTCAACTGTGCATGATGAAGGCACTATAGGGGAAGCATGAGCCCTAGATAGTATCCATATTCCCAGGAGTGACAGGTGCAGGCCCTGTCTGGCAAAGCATTGTGGTCTATAAACCAGGTTATCCCAGACAGACAGATACTGGATACCCTTTGACTTGCACCACTACATTAGACAATTGTGGAATACAATCCTTTTGTCCCTGTACTGCAGTATCATTCTGGCCAATGGCAGACTGCTACCCATGCATTGGGACATACCTGCATGGGCTACAAGACCTGACAGTTCCTACATGTGTTTCCATGCAGTCCAGGCTACTGCATCACAGGTCCTGCACAACAACATAGAATATGCCAGAGCCATGTGTATAGTTCAAAAGGTGGTCTGAGTTTATGGGTATGTAGCTAATCTTGGCAGACAGGCAGCTGAAAGTATGTATGCCCTTATATAGGTTGGTGCGTAACATAGTGCTAGAGTTTGCATTCACAAATGAGTACTATTGGGCATGTTTCCGAGCATGTGTTATGAGGTGTGGCACAATTATGCAAACTATGTCATACAGTTTGTGTATTTCATTGTCTGTCTCTTCCAGCTTGGGAGGTCACTTGTTTGGCCAGATACTTAGACATGTCTGTGAATGTGTGTGATTTCTGGTAGTGTGTGTGGGTGTCCTTACTGTGTTCTGGTAAGTGTATGTGTTGGTTGTGATGATGAGTTGCATGTGTTAACCTACACCTCATGACTGTCCAGTCCAGTCATGGCTGCAGACTGGGCTGCCTTCCAGCTTACCCCTGTAGCTGCATCCCAAACAATGTGTGGGTTGTGGTGTTAGGTGGGTTTGGCAGTGTACATGGCATAAAGATTACATTCCCCCAGGATGGCCACATACACAAAGCTGACATTAGTAAACACCAGTAGCTGACTAGTGGACATGCCTGTATGAGCATTCAGTACTACAAGTACCAAGTACTGTATTTAGTTTACATATTGCTTACGGAGATGTTTTAGACAGTGATGCTCACATGTAAATATATGTGTTATGGACGTGACAACACTGGCTATTACAGAAACATTGTAGCTACCTTTAGCTGCAATCCTCCTCTGAGGTGCACATCACATCCTGTTAGTTGATTACAGATAATGCAAGTGTCTACAGGTCTATTTCCTTCTCTGGGTATATACTCACATATCCACCAGGACCATGAGCTCTGTTGGGCACAGACACCAACTTTCCAAACAGAGTCATGTATCAATAGACTGATGCCGCTATCAACATGATCAGGATATAATCAGTTAGAGTAAGCCATCACCTATGAAGCAGCTATTACACATGGGCAGCAGTCTCCTAAATCTTACACTCCTACTGCAGATGTTACACTGGATTTCAAGATGATATGCAACCTGTTTCATTACCAGTACTGTGCACTACCTTACATACAGTATGTGCAAGTGGCTGTTAGGTTGGCAATGAGAGGTTAGGCTACACAAACCTGGTAGTTCAACCAGTGTGTCTCTACTCTCAATATCCACTCTATGTAGGGGTGCACATAGCCATTTGGCCTAGCCCTGTAACAAGGGTCACTACACATTTGCATAACATGTACACATGCACAGCTGTTATTGCTTGCAAATGATACTAGAGTGGTCCAGCCTTGTAACAAGGGTCACTACACATTTGCATAACATGTACACATGCACAGCTGTTATTGCTTGCAAACAATACTAGAGAGGTCCATCCCTTTAACAAGGGTCACTAAACATTTGCATAACATGTGCACATGCACAGCTGATGTTGCTTGTAAACGATACTAGAGAGGTCCAGCCCTGTAACAAGGGTTACTACACATTACTAGAGAGGTCCAGCCCTGTAACAAGGGTCACTACACATTTGCATAACATGTACACATGCACAGCTGTTATTGCTTGCAAATGATACTAGAGAGGTGGATATTACATGTGTTATGTGCATGGATAGTTACCTAACTCTTCCAATTATCTTTGCTATCATGCTGCTAAACTGTCAGATGAATACAAGTGATATGTATCCTGTTATTGAGTATTGTAATTGCCAACAGACATAACTACTGTTTGCATAACATAACAGAACTACTATGTAGAATGGAATACAGATCTGCCTAAAATACTGTACATTATACAGTTATTGGCACAATATCCCACAATGCAAACCATAATTGCACAGTAAGCCCACCTTTGACATGTTCATCTTACTTATGCACCCATACATATGTCGACTGTTACAATATATCGACATATAGTATTCCCTGTTATAGCACATACTTGTTGGATCACCCCTGACACTGACAGTGGCTGGAAGCGAATTTGTGAGTTCCAAGCCCATATCATCCCTTGTGGTGTATGAGAAGTTTGCCTTGTGACCTACAGCAGTACAGACATAGAATACTACAAGCATTACTACTGCTCAACAATACATCGCTACAAGATATCTATTTCCACTATATGCATTGATTACACTGTAATTCTTACAGAACAGGTACTACATACACAGACATACTACATGTTATACATACCTTCTTAGTAATTGGAGGTGTTATTGACTAGTATAATACTCATTTTCAGTTCATCTTTCAGTGTTTTGTACTGTCCTACAGGTAGATACAGATGGTGTGAATGTGTGACAAGGCAACCTTTTATAGTTACAGATCAGTAACATGTGCTATCCCAAAAACCAAATGGTGTTCCTAAGTAGCTAATTACATGCACATCAGCTGCACTGCTACTGCCTTAGCCAGTACCATGGCAACAGTGGAGTATAATTGAGTACTCCACTTGGGCAGTGTCCCTTTGCCTTACTTGTGAGGAAGACAGCCTGAAAGTGTTGTCTGGAATCTATTGCAACAGCTGTATGGAGATGAACAGTAATATATTGTGTGTAATGCTTAGAGGATTTGGTCTAAATGTGAGTACTGCTGTTATATTTCTGAACATTGCAACTTGTGCAGGGTTTGTCCGTACCTAATACTTCTGCACATGTTTCAATCTGGCCAGTTTGTTTGACCAGCTCAAGGCTGCATAGCTATGCATATAATGTTAGAAGGTTTACAGTGTGCTTACCAGACATATTTATTTGGTGTTAATGTGTATCATACTGTGCTGATAATCAGTACTCGGTAGCACTTCCTGGTGTACGAACCTTTCAACCCTCTGAAACGGGATTAATTCATACAAACCCAGTAACATCAGCAGCTGTTCAATTGTGTAACAGCAACTATTTCACATAGGGCCATGTTAGTGTGTCTGTGTCCAGGTATGTTAAGGTTTCAGTAGATGATGTACAGTAGTTGCATAATTGGTTATGGTATGACAGTATGTATTGATGTAATTATTTTGGTTGTGGGGCAGATGGTGGGTGTACATAGCACATGCAGGTGTGTAGGAACCCCTTTTATACATCTATATGTGAGTGGGTGTTCTTTCCCTATGTGAACACCTATCCCTTATTGGACTAATACTATGGTAATTGCAGGCTGATTCATTAAGACACTGTTAAATGCTTCCTGTATAGCATGCAGGTACTGTTAGTCCTTGAATCCTTTTGGCAATACATCGGGATGTAATAAAGTTTTGCAAAATGAAAGCTGTCTGTGTATTTATGTCATGGATATTTGCAGTCATTGCAGTTGTGTTGGTGACTGTGTCCATAGAACGTATTTGTAATAGTGTATCGGCATATACTCTTCATATGTTATGTTCATATTGTTTGGGGGGGGGATGTGTGATTGCTATGGTCCTTGTTATACTCAGATATGAACACTTCGGATGCTGTCTACAGACATGTATGTATATATATATATATATATATATATATATATATATATATAGATAGATATAGATATATATAGATATAGCTATATATATGTATATGTGTGTGTATATGTATATAGATATATATATTATTGCATAAATTTATCTATACCTCCATAGATGTGTAGATATTTTTAACCTATCTATATATCTACATATATATGTAGATCTGTATATATCACCATGTCTCTATGTCTCTCTCTTTATATATATATATATATATATATATATATATATATATATATATATATATATATATATATATATAAGCATACACCTTTCATTGGGTACATGGCGGTTTGTCCTATTTCTACACATACTCTCTTTTGTGTTTTAACCTGTCTGCATAAACAACCGGGATAGGTGCATTTCAGGTAGCTTAGTGTTAGGTTATTCTGAGGATGGAGTACATGGTTGCGGGTTCTAATCCTAAAAGGTGTTATTATTTTACCTCTCAGAGTAGACACTGCTAGGAAAAGTGTGAATAACACACATTTAAGTGATTGTAAGCAGGTTTGCCCATGGTCTACATGACGTTAAGCAAAGGTTAATCCTGTGAAGTGCTTCTCCGTTTACTGTGTTTCAGAGCCACTTACCATCGCGTAAACCTGTGGAAACTCGCTTGCAACTGCTTAAGAGTGCTTTAATCCACATGCATCCAACAGCCCTTATTCTGGCCCTCAAAATAACTTAACAGCCCTTGAACCTGGAACTATGAACACCACAGTCACTGACTTTACCACTAAGGCATCCGAGATATGTACAAATGTCATGGTGTTTAGAATATACATTTTACTACAGGCATTCCTCACTACTGAAAACAAATGTGACAGTCAGTTGATGTACATATGTCTGATACATGTTAATGTTCATATGTTTGTGAAATTAGGTGTTGCAATGTGACATGACAGGGTGTATTATGAATGAGAAAGGTTCTTGTTTTGTGTCCTTTTTATATTGTCTCCATACTACATGTATACCCCTCCAGTTCACTTATTGAACATCCGACCCAGGCCCTCCTTGATGCATGATTTCATTACCCATCATTCCTCCCCCAACCCAATCTTCACAAACACAACAACCATCCCTTCCATGGTGAATTAGATTAATATTAATAGTTATAATACCAGAGCTGCATGTGTTTTGTGTACACTTCAATTCCTTTGGAGTGCTTCTGTGTCACGAAGTGTGTTCATAGATGTTTATATATATGGCTATTGATGTAACTGTATAATATATATATATATCTATGTGCAGACATCACTGACGTGTGTATATATATATATATATATATATATATATATATATATATATGTGTGTATATTTCGTATTAATTTGTAACATTACTACATATGTAGATGTGAATGTCTTGGTTCAAAAACTGCAGTACATTACAATGTACTGTACGTATATACACAAAGTGACTGTCCCATTTGTGATCATTACAGTGAAATGCATATGGTATAAGGTGTAGTCTCAAGACCATGAAATATGTGTACACCTCAGATGGCTTAGTGGTAAGTCCCATGACTATAGTGTGCATGGTCCAGGGTTCAACACTTGCAATGCTTTAACAATGTTTTGTACTCCAGAATAAGGCTCATTTAAGCAGTTGTAAGCATGTTTAAAAGTGTTTGTGTGACATTATAGCAGCGGTTAAGCCCAGTTAAACAAACGTTGTAACGTATAACCTGTGCACGCAAACACGACCACATCCGCTAACTACTCAGGATATATACATGTCAGTGAAGTAACATCTCACTATGTGCTTACATAACATTACATTCTCTGTTGACTTTACTCTCCAGCACACATGGGTTTATATGGGTGTTTCGAATGTTTATTATACAGACGATTACTACCTATATATGCAAGCTGTGGTTAAGGTATATTTTTGAACATGATAACCATCCCTGCCTTTATTGGGATTGGGACCTCAAATGCACAGATACTATGCAGATGCTGTAACCATTACACTGTTGACATTAACTTTGCTTCTGCCTATTTCCTATTTAGATGATTTCTATGTGTAAGCTAGGCAAAGCAAAGGGAGGAGGCCCCCAAACCCACTGAGCTTCACTTACTCTTGAAATGACAACATATAACAAATGTACTGTGAGACAATACATTACATTCCTAACTACATTAGGCATAGCCCCTCACTGACACGCTTCAAGGGAAACCTTGTTGTGTGAATGGGTAACAGAATATACATCCCTGGGATCATGTGTCCCAGAAACATACAACCAGGGTGTGGGGGAGCCTGTCCAGTTTGATAGCTGCAAGACCTGTTGAGGAAATTGAATGGTGTTGAATTGTCATATTAACATGCCCTCTTTAGATAACTAACTGCCCCTATCACCCTACACCACCCCAGTCTTCAACAGCTTCCAGCAACTCTGCCTGGAATTGCTTCATTGGCTATGCTTGACAGAGGCTCATTTACTTCATCAATGGTGTGGAGAAAGCCAACACACTGTAGCTATGCTTCTAATTGCCCTTGGGCAGATAGGTAGTAGGCTATCTGTGAACCTCTAAAGTGCAGGCCATCACAGCCGTAATATGTGAATAAACAGACTTTCAGATCACAATATACAGTGAGAAATCACCATGTGGTCAGGAAACAGTTAAGTACAGCAAGAACATACAGAACACTGATACTTAGTCACTCCAAAAGCCTATCTTGGAAGCTAGAAGACTTCTATAAGTTTAAGGCTTTCAATTGTTTACCAGTAGGTTACCTAAAGGAGAGATGAAAAGAAGCACAGATGGGAAACATGCATGCAACAATACCATACCGGCCTATGTGTCAGTCTTAGGCTTTGGAATACTGGCCAAGGCTATTGGCGCCCCATGGTGCCTTATTTAGGAGAGTCTTGAAGGTGAATATCAGCTCCGTAAACAGCTCATTAGCAGAATCAGTAAGGGTTATGCTACTCAACACCAGGGGTTGTGATCACAACATGCATGCACTCACAGCACTCCTCAGGATGGGCAACGTCAACATCTGTGCAGTAACTGAGATCTGTCTTAAGGCTCCTGAGAGCACACCAGTGCTACCAGACTACAACCCATACCACACATTTCAGCCACAGAACATGGACTGACACAGACATGGAGGGAGTGTATCCATATTCATCAGGGATATCTACACCTCCAGGTCAGTGAGGCAGCATGATACCTCTGAGATAATCCATGTGCAGCTAACATCAGCTACAACTGCAATGTAAACTGTGGCCTGCTACGGATCACCCACCATGACCCAGGATCACCACTCCACCTACCTGGAGACAGTGGAGAACATGACAGTCCTAAAGCACACCCTGGCATTGGTCAATGTCAACTACCATATCATTAACTGGGAAACTTACTTCAGTACTCACCTCCAGGCCCAGCGCTTCCTGGTATTTATCACCTCATATGCCCTGTATCAGATGGTAACCTCCCTAATGAGGGGTGGAAGCATACTAGAAGTGGTCATCACCAACATGGACAACAGGTGCACCACAGCAGAGGTTTACCGGTCACTGGTTAGATCTGACCATGAATTATTCACTGTTTGCACACCCAAGCATCTCCCCCACCCATGGATACCACAGTGTTTACCTTTCCTATAGCTAAATTTACACTACTATTGACAAAGGTGGGGGGTTTTGCAGCCCCCATGCTAAGGGGAAACACTGCTCAAGATACAGACAGATTTACAAATGCAATCTATAAGCACCTACACTGATGTATGGATCGTGCCATCACTGGTACTCCAAGACTCACTCCTCCTAGACAAGGACACCAGTCTGGTGGACCTCTGCAATAAACAGGCTATACTACAGAAGTAGGATAGTGTTCCAGACAAACAGCAAATCCAATGAAGGGCAGACATCCGTGACCACTATTAGTATGATATGTAGGTCCCTCAAGACATCATCCAAGGCTAACATCAGCAGGAAAATACACAAGGATTTGAAAGATAACCACAAAGCCTTCTTTGGCTATGTCAAGGATCTAAGTGGTGACACACAGATTTGCACTGTGCTGGTGAAATATAGCACAAAATATGCTGACCCTACTGATATCATCAACATCCTTGCAGATACATTCAGTGCATACTTCATCCCGTAAAGAGCCCACAACACTACCCGAAAGGTACAGTATACCACACATCAGAGACACACAGGTGGAAATGACCCTCTCTAATAGCAGAACACAGCATCAATGGAGGCAGATGTTGTCCCAGACTGCATCTTGCAAACTGTACAAGACAACCTGATCCCCCCACCTAATTAAGCTTTCCAACCTTAGCCTCTCCACAGGCTACATGCCCATACAATGGCACGTGGCAACAGTTATTCCACTCCATCAAGGTGGAATCACAACTGACCATGGTAACTACCACCCCATAAGCCTGAATAGACTGGTCTGCAATGGTATGGATCGCATCCTCATGGCACTATTAACAAAGACATTGGTAACCGCCGAACACGTGACCCAACCCAGGTCAGCTTGGTTGAGTGCAGTTCATGCCTATTCAACCTGTTTGATATCTTACATACAGTCACCAAGACATTAGATGATGGGAGAGGTGGTTCACACATACTACCTGGACCTCACCAAAGCTTTTGACTCCATGCCCCACTCAGGTATTATTGATAAACACACCGGCCTGTACATACACCCATACAACACAGGTTGGGTTGCCAACGGGCTTACACACAGAACCCACATGGTACGACTAGCGGTCTTCAGGTCCAACTCTTGATTAGTCATGACTGGTGTCCCACAGGACTCAGTCCTGGGAGCCCTACTGTTTGGCATATACTTCTCAGAGTTACAGGTAAACACAGATACAGCAGACCATGTCTGGCAATGACTGCAAACTGGGAGCCATGATTGATAGTCCAGCTGACACAGACATCTCTCAAGGGGCCTCACAGAGACCGTCACAGGGTGTCAACATCATGGCCTCCAGCCAAGTGCCACTAACTGCATGGTCATTCCATTGTGGACTATTAAGCACCCACATATTAACACATAAGTGGCAGCCACTTTAATATGGACAAGGTAATGGGGTATCTGGGGACTAAGGTAGAGAGTGATCTCCCCTTTGACAATCATATCTCCAAAGTAGTTAGGACATCCTTCTATGTAGGCCATCTGATTACTAAAGGGTTCCCATCTAGACATAATGGGGTTATAGTGCCCCTTTACTCATCACTCATCAGTCCCATCATAGAGTATAATAACCCATTTGGGATGTACCTCAGAAGACACTTCCAACAGCTGGGAGGTCCACAAATGTACCTCGCCAAGAGGAATACTGGCCTCCAACATATGGCCTATGCAGACAGACTGAATAAACTCCTGCTTTACTCAGTGGCATCTCATTTACCCAGAAATGATCTCTGCTGGCCAACACAGCCACGTTGAACTCAGGCTTAATGGATATGCTCCACCTATGGGAATCCATGTCACAGTGAGCCACACACTGTAATGAGCTAAACCTTGCCACAACAATGACTGGAAGATGCTGGAGGGACGGATACCTGTCACAGGCACTCCCAATACTTTGGAACAATATCCCTAACTACATTATACAGAGCCCCTCATTAACACTTTGCAAGAGAAACCTTGAAGAGTGGATGGGGAACAGTAGATACACCCCAGGAATCCCACCATTGGCTCTTCTCCACAGAGGGACAGTTAATGAATCAATGGGGTGGCAAAAGCTGACACATTTTGGCTGGGCTTATGAATGCCCTCTGGCAATTGGCTAAGTACCTACCTATGAATCTATACATACAGTATCAGCACATGCTGATAGCTTAATTTACTGTTCAGGTGTTGACTTACCTTGTGCCAATGGCAGTTGTGTGTGCAATAGTTTGAGGGCTGCCTGTGTTGGATGCACACAGCAGACTGCCTATACATGACAATTTACAGGTAGTCTTGTGTGTGTGCCATCCATTTTTACTGTGTGTGCAGGTGGAGAAAGGTGTCAGTCCCTAGGTGCCTACACTGTCAGTGTGTGTGCTATACGTTCCCTCCTTGCCAAGGCATGGGCATACTGGGCATGCCTCTGTCTGCCTACTGGAACTGGCTCAGGGTGTTCGTGGTCTGAGTACCTCTGTGCCTGTGGAGCCCTTGGCAATGGTGGTGGGCTGTGAGGGCCTTCACCATTCTGTCCCTGCTGCAGCTGTTTCCACAGGACCATATTGTGTAGCATGGCACATACTATGAAGATGTGGGCGCACATGCCTGGAGAGTACTCCAAGGCTCCACCAGATATGTCCAAGCAACAGAACCATGATTTCAGCATGCCAAACATGCCGTCTATGATGATTCTGGTTAGTGTGTGTGCCTCATTATGGTGTTCCTGCATGTGTGTGTGCATTTCTGATGGGAGTCATCATCCACGGTTCCAGTGCATAGCCAGCATCCCCCACCAGGTGGCCATTTGGGATGTCCCCCCTTGCAAATAACTGATACAGCTGTGAAGCATGCTAGATGTGGGAGTTGTCATAGCTTCCAGGGCTGCCAGCACACACATCCATGATAATGCCCTGGGTATTGCACACGACCTGGCAGTTGATGGAGGGGTATCCTTTGCGGTTTATGTAGCGCCTACCCTGCTCACCAGGTGGAGACTTGATGTGTATGTGCGTGCAGTCTATTGCACCCAGTATCTCTGGGTATTCTGCCACATGGTGGAAGAGACGCATATTGCTGGCCAACTCCTCCTGCATTCGGGGGAAGTATATGTGCTCATTGGCATGTGGTAACATGGCATCCAGGAACTGGTGTAGTACCCTGGATGCTGATGCCTGTGAGATCCCCATGATATCCCCAGTTGGTCTTTGAAAGGTACCTGTAGCTAGTATTCTCAGGCTTACACATACCTTCGTATCCACTGTGATGGGTTCCCCTCTGTTTGTTCTGGCTCTGAGCCGTGGCCAGCACAGCTCCACAAGTTGCTGTAGGATGTCCCTGTCCACCCAGTAACACTCTACTATCTCCAGATCATGTAGCCCCTGGTAGGTTACCCTGGGTCTGAACACTCTCCTCCTCCTCTGGTGCCTAAGGTGGTTGTGTGCGTCATCCTCCACACCACCTTCAGTCTCCAACACATGCTGGTGGATCAAAGCTATGGCAGCCCCTAATGTGTACATACTAAAAGTTCCTCATCTGTATACACCACTGGTGCAGAGTGTATGGGAATACACAAATGTGTGTGAGCTGCTTTCACACTTTATACTATTGTGCTATGGATGCTGCTGATGTCAGTGGGTGTGTATGAGCTATTCCAGCTGCAGTGTGTCTTAATAATGGGTTTTACAATGAGTACTGCAAGTGTGGGGTCTTTACTGTGGAGATATGCTTGCCTGTCTTGATTACTCTGTTGCCCTTTAATTCACTTTTAAACCTGGGTCCCCTCCCATTATCAGGCATGCATCCACCTGCCGTCTTTCTTGTTTTGTACTTTCCCTACCCAATCATGGCAAAATGTGTCTTGTAGCTGATATACTGCAAATCGGCTTTGTTCTGCTTTGACACTTTACTGTTTTCTTTGCAGTACAGCCCCTCCCTTTTCCTGTTCTGCAGGTAGATGCTTGCAGCCTTGTTAGCTGTTGTCAATGGCCCACTGTAGGCTCCTAGGTGTTATTTAGTCATTTGTACTCCAATTTCCCTGCTGCAGCATTTCCTTATTTCTTTCCTATATCCTTCCTGTTTCAGCTGCAGTGCGTGCCGCGCAAACCAGGTTTAGGCTCATTTTCATCTCTGTTCAAATGCATATTCTGTTACATTGTGTACTCTCAGCTAAGCAAAGCTATGGCCAGTTCAACACACCCCTATCCTTTAGCTTTGCCTAGCTAGGGGCAAACCAGTTTAGCATTGCTCCAATGTGCTTACAGCAATGGCGACACACCTCTCTCTTGATGTCATCTTTATCTCAAGGGCACACCTCGGTGTTATAATGCTACGCCGTGAGGTGCATCCTTACACCAGCAGGGAATCTGTGATTCACTATTATTCCTCTCATTTGCATGGCATTGCCTACTAATTCCTAGCTACCATGCATAACACTGTCACAGCCCCTTAGCAACCCTTCCGCCATAGTATCGTGTAGCATGCCTGCCCTGAGCTTCCACGTCACGATAGTGCGACTATATATATTAAATGTTAATTTTATATTTTGTACATGTTTTTTTATGCCAATGGCTATATATTTAGCCATTGACATTTATGAACAATATAATACATGTGTTTGGTCGGCTGTCATGGCTCTGATTTTATGTTTGCAAAAATGTAAACCGTTTTCTACGGTTTACATTTCTGCATGCTTACACTATGCCTGCACCACTTCCTGGATTGCCACATACCTTCATTTGCATGCTACAATGCTGCACATGGGGTAATTAGCATACAGGGCCCAGGAGTTGTGCGGGTGTAACGTACACAGGTAGTGCACGTGGGAGAAGCCCATACCTGGATCACTCAGCGGCCATATTTGGTGTTAGAACGCTGACGCTATGCCTGCACCTGGCGCAAGCTTTATGAATCCCGGGGACAGTAATTTGTTCTCTGTAAGACCAGCTGACACGTGGAATAGAATTTCTAATTATATTAAAGCAAGTTACTGTTGAATTTGTTAAGAACATCTTCTTCACTTATATTGAAATGACTGTTCTGGTACATGTATAAGCTAGAAGGGCAGTACTGACCATGCCTAAAAAATATTACTTTTTGTACATGTATGTAAAATGTGTAAATGTAAATTAGACGTGTAGTCAAGTGGCTATGTTACACATACAAGGGTGCTTCCATGTTTATTTATTTTTTAGTTTTAGGTGCAAAGATATTACTTAAACTAATGAGTGTATATTGTGGATGTCTTGCATTGTTGTGATTGTTCTGCAAACTGTCTGTTTGCAACAAAGTATCCCATTTGTTCTCAGTTGCAGTTTACATTGTTTCACTGTACAACTGTTACATTATATCAAAAAGAGCTTTGTATGCCTAGGTATGTCATTAGTTGTGACTTCCCAAGAAAACTGTTTGCTTGTTAATTTATTTTGTAAAATAAATGACATCACAGTTTCACATGGAATGTGTCTGTTTGCTTATGTATGTATGTATGTATGTATGTATGTATGTATGTATGTATGTGGGAATGTAACTTAAAGTTGCACTGGCTAGTTCTACTTAAAAAATATCTGCCTAGTCAATATGAATATACTGAAAAAAAAAAACATTCATTTCTTGTGAATTTGTGGCATTTTGGTTACAACTGAAGCTATACCTGTCAAACTGTAAATATGGAGAGATAAGTCTTGACAGAAACATGTAATTGTCTGAAGTAGTTACCAAAGTCCAAGATAAAAGAGCAGTCAACAGTAACTTTAGTCTAAAGTGTTTTAACAAGAACAATAAGGTATAAGCAGAAGACAGAATTCATACGGCTCTGAGATAATCAGGTATTCCCCAGCAAATACCCTCTACCATTTCTTTTCCAACTATCACTAAAGAACAGGCCGGCCCTCACAGTCCTCTCCACATCTAAAAACATTGCATCAGTGGGCCCTAATAATATCTATGGATGCATTTTTAAATTTCTTCAAGTCTTTTGGGTTTCTAATATTTTGACAGGAATGGACCCCCATTCCTAAGTCAAAGTATGATTAAAGTTAATGAAATTAGTATTGTTTCAGTCTTTGATGTTAGCCAGAAGTGCCCTTCGCAGCACCAGCAATGACTCCTGCAATTCATGTGGAGTTACATGTATCGATAACATATCTAAGAACAATTGGTAAATCATTTTATAAGATCTGTCGCTTCAGTTACTACTGAAACTGTATGGGTGTCCTTCTTCCACATTGCCCTTGTTTCTGCCTGAAAATCCTGGTATTTTTCATCACTAGGTGTAGCAGTTTCAATGATCAATGCTACTTTTGTCTTCTTTTCATGGACTACTATATCTGATTTTCTCGTATCTGTTTTTTGAACTATTGGTGATGGATGATCCCATGTGATATAAACTTCAGCATTTTCTATGATTCTTTGTGGTTCGTGTTTCCAGTGGTTTTCAGCCACTTCGGTACCCTCATGTTTGCATAATCCTCAATGCAACAGTCATGCCACATTATTATACTTTACAGTATACAGTCCTTCTGCCATTAGTATATTACAGTCAGCTACAAGATGTGCAACTGTTTCCAATTTTGTTTTACAAAACCTACATTTCTCCGTTTCTCCGACATGTTCAGTGGACTTTGTAAACCATCGTGTAAGTAGTCCACTATCTTAAGCCGCCAATATTAACCTTTTAACTTTTGGTTTAAATTCAGCTATTCTTCACCATTCCTTCGTTGGATCCTGGTCAACATGAGGTTGCTCCAAGAGTGTCCAATACTTGCAACTATATTTATACATTTTCCACATTTCTAACCTTCTCATCTGATCCTTCACCTTAAATTCTTTATTGTTTGGCACATTCAGTTGCTGCCTGATTTTTATCTACTTCTGGTTTGATTTCTATTCTCACTTGATGCCAAACTGCTTCTGCTAAACTAAGCATAGAAGTCATCTTAGATTTATTCTCCTCATGTTTCAAAACTTTCACTACATTTGGGTCTCTTGAGGTCAGCAGATATGTACGCAGTCCCACAATTGCAGATCTATGCATGTAATCAATTTCAAGGAGGCACATATCTCCTTCAGAAAAGGGGAATATATAATCTTGGTATGCACTGATTTTTATAAATCATTTGATGAGCATGAAGTGTCCTTCTTGTTTTCCTGCCTAATCCATCCAACACCTTTTGGGGCCAGTCAATCACTCCAAAACTGTAAGTTAAGACAGGAAGAGCAAACTGGTTTTTAGGTTAAACTTCATTCCTAGCTGTCAATGCTATTTTCAGGATTAATTTAAGTCTTCTAAAACATTTCTTACTGAGTTTTATTTGTATTTGTTCGTGTTTTATTTTAATCCTTTATCAATTCCAAAATATTTATACACTCGCTCTTCCTCAAGTTCTTTTATATCACATTCTTTTCCCAAAGTGATGTTTTCTTGGTGCTGCAAATTTCCTGCTTTAGAGTTTGCTTTTGCACATTTATCAAGACCAAAGGCCATTCTTATATCATCTGAAAAAGTTTTGACTACTTGCAATTGCAATTGTACTTTCCGTTCCTCATCTGATGAGCTATACAGTTTTAAATCATCCACAAAGAGAAGATGAGAAGTCTTTACACTTTGTTGCTTTCTGGGATCCAAATTTTAGCCATGACCTAATCTGTTAAGTGGACAGCTTAATGGATTAATGGCAAGGGAAAAGAGCAGTGGGGACAGAGTCTCACCCTGGAATATTCTCCTTGGATTTATATCCCTGGAATAATAGGATCATGGAAAGTTACTAGGCTATTGGCCCTGAGGCCCTTACAAGCCTAGCCAAGAATTTACCCTATGTTCTAACCAGTCAGTACCCTATGCCACTGTCCAGCAGGGACACAGGTGGAATCCCAGGGGTGTATATCTGTTTCCCATCCAGTTATCCAGGTTGTGCTTAAAAAGACTTAATGAGGTACTCTGCTTTACTTGGAGATGGAGTCTATTCCACAAAAGGGAGAGTCTCTGGGAGACAAATCTGCCCCACCAACAAGTTCTATTGATGTCACAGACCAGGTTGTGGTCGCATGTGTGGGTTACTCAAGTGGAGCTTGACTTGCGAATATGCAGCAGTCCTATCAGGGCAGGGTCTGAGATTGCTTTGTATGCCAGACAGAGGTCACCTCTGAAGATTCTGTAGGAGACTGAGTAGAGGGACAGGGCCTTTAGCCTATCTGTGTAGAGTAGATGTTTGAGGCCCTGGATTCTCCAGGTGAGGAACCTCTGTGGTCTCTCCAGCTGCTGCATGTGTTTTGTGAGGTAAGGGGCACTGTACTCAATAATGGGTCTTATAAGGGAAGAATACAGGGATGTTATGACCACCCTGTCCCTGGATAAGATACCATTACTAATAAGGTGGGCCATGTAAAAAGCTTTCTGTACAACAAAGCCAATATGGTGGTCAAAAGTCAGTTTGCTATCAACCTGAGTGCCCAGGTCCCTCACAACTGATTGTGTGCTTAGGAACTTATTATCACTGTGATAATTTGTGGGGACGCCACTCTCCCCAAAATGGATGATGATGCATTTTTTTGGCTTTCAGTTTGAGGCCATGCTTCCAGCACCAGTCATATATTTGGGTGAGACCCTCTTGGAGGATGTCCACATCAGTAGGGGAATTGATGACAGCACCCAGTTTGCAGTCATCTGCATACTTGGTCAGCCATAGCCCACTAAATTTGGCCTGCACCTCAGAGAAGTATATCCCAAACAACAAAGGCCCCAAGACTGATCCCTGAGGTACACCGCTTGTTACGGGTCTATTACTTGACGTGGCTTCCCCTATTTTGACCAAACTGGAGTCAATCCAAAATACAGCCAAATACTCTGGTAATGGGGGATTTCAATTATCCCACCATCAACTGGGAAACCTACTCCACCATTAACTCACTTGCACAAAAGTTATTTGACTTTGTTAACTCAAATGCCCTAGAACAAATTGTTCAACCCCAAACAAGAGGAACAAGGATACTAGATCTGGTTCTCACTAACATGACCAAGAGATGCACCACCATAACTGTTGGACCTTCATTAGTTAAATATCACCACAAATCAGTCTTCTTTGAACTGGCACTAACACCAGTACTCGCAAAGGACAAAGCAAACTATACCCTCCTAGGGGAAGGTATAAATGCATTCCAAGCCTCACACCCAGCTGGAAGTGACAACTATACCAAAGCTTACACTGAAGCCTTGTACAATCACTTGTGTAAGTGTATAGACTCAGCTGTTCCAGAGAGAATCAAAGCCAGAGCCCCAAGAAAAAAACAAGCCACCTTGGTGACATCCAGCATCAACAGACATTTCAACAAACGCAAACACTGCTGTCTAAGAAAACTAAGGGGAGGCCCAATAATGGAAAAGGACCCTCCTCAGCCTCAACAGGCAAATACAACAATGTGTCAAATCCTCTAAGGGTAACTTTGATAAAAACATAGCAGTCACAGCTGAGGATAACCATAAGGCCTTTTACTGCTATGTACATTGCGTAAAAGGTACGACCCAAGTGTATGCCGAGCTACAGACTAAGGGTATCACACACACTGATAACGCACTGATAGCAAATATGCTAGTGGACAGATTTGGTGAAAATTTCACTCCTTTATCCCCTGCAAACTTATCACAAACCTTGTCCCTAACCCCCCCCCCCCCTATATATCCTAGAGCAGGTCATTAGAACCTTGTCTAAAGCAAAAAAAAAAAAAAAAAAAAACAGCCTATATGGGACCAGATGGCATCCCAGGCTGTCTTCTAAGCAAACTAAAATATGAACTACTATTGCCATTAGTGCCAACTTCATCCCCCCTCTCACCCCCTAAAGGGCCCATCTCAATACCAAAAGATTGCCAAATTCCAGCAATCACAACCACACAGGCAGAAACCGCACTCTTCAAAGCTAAGAATACAGCATCCATGGGACCAGATGACATCCTGGGCTGTGTACTACATGAACTACAAAATTAACTGGCACCTCACCTAAGTGTCATATTTAATCATACCCTCACCTAAGGCTTCATGCCCACTGAGTGGCGCACAGCTACATTTATCCCACTCCACAAAGGGGGATCCACCTTGGATCCCAGGAACTACCGTCCCATCAGTCTGATGAGCCTGATCTGCAAGGGCATGGAACGCATTATCATGGGACTTATAAACAAAGACATTGGCAACTATCAAACACTGGACCCAACCCAGTTTGGGTTTGTGAAGGTCCGATCTTGTCTCCTGAACCTGATTGACTTCTTCAAATCAGTCTCCAGAGCTGTAGACGAGGGTAAGAAGGTCCACACAGCCTATCTGAACCTCGCCAAGGCCTTTGACGCCATCCCCCACTCTGGAATCATAGATAAACGCACTACGCTGGGCAAAAATCCCTATGTCACTCGATGGGTTGCCAACTGGATTACTGACAGAACCCAGACTGTAAAAGTAGCCAACTCCAAATCCAGCTCCAGACAGATGACAAGTGGAGTATCTCAGGGTTAAGTCCTGGGATCTCTCTTGTTTAGCATCTACTTCTCTGAAGTACAGAGCAGCACTAAGGGACTCAGGCTAACAAGGTTTGCTGATGACTGCAAACTGGGAGCCATTAATGAATCCCCAAATGATGTGGATATTCTACAAAAGGGCCTTACAGAAAAAGATACTTGGTGCCAGAGCCATGGGCTCAAGCTTAATGCCAAGAAATGTATAGTTATCCCCTTTGGGAAAAAAACATGTTGCCATGAATTACAACATAGGTGGCAGTACACTAAACACCGAAAGTGTGATGAGAGACTTAGGGACACAGGTAGACAGTGGTCTCACCTTCGATAACCACATCACCACAACAGTCAGGAAATCCTTCTATTTGGCACACCTCATCACTAAGGGCTTTTCATCCAGAAAAAAAGGAGGTCATTGTCCCACTGTACTCATCCCTCATTAGATCCATTATAGAGTACAACGCCCCATTTGGTATGTATCTCACAAGACATCTGCAACAGCTGGAAAGGCCACAGAAATACCTCACTAAAAGAATCACAGGCCTAAAGCAGATGCCCTATGCTGACCATCTAAAAAAACTCCAGCTATACTCTGTGGCATATTGTCTTCTCAGAGGTGATCTCTGCGTAACATACAAGGCCATGTCAAACCCAGAGCTGCTGGACTTGCTTCACTTAAAGAAATCCCAATCCCTCAGAGCCACATGCTCCAGGGATCTAAACCTTGTCATCACAATGAACAAAACATGCTGGAGGGATAGGTTCCTGACCCAGAGACTCCCCATACACTGGAATAGACTGCCCATACATGTCAAGCAGAGCACCTCCTTGGCCCTCTTCAAAAGGAACCTTGACAATTGGATGGGAGATAGGAAATTCACCTCAGGGATCATGTCAGTCACCCTGTTAGACAGGGGTCCAGGGAAGTAAATATTGTGGGAAGAAATATCCAGGGAATTGTTATGGCTTGGCTTGTATAGGCCCTAGGGCTGATAGCCTAGTACCAACCTATGAGCCTATTAAGTACCCTATTTAATCATAGCCTAACCACAGGCTTTGCTCCAGTGGAATGGAGAACAGTGACAGCTATTCCCTTACACAAAGGTGGATTATCAACAGACCCAGGGAATCATGGACCCATAAGTCTGACTAGCCTCATCTGTAAGGCCATGGAATGGATCATTATGGACCTCGTAAATAAAGACATAGGCAACCTCCATACCCTGGATCCGATCCAGTATGGCTTCATCAGAAGCAGATCCTGCCTGTTAAACCTAGTGTATGTAAATGAACATGTGACCAGGGCCACTGAACTGGGAAAATCTGTGCACATAGCATACCTCAACTTGGGAATGGTCTTTGACATAATCCCACACTCAGGCATTATCAATAAACTTAGCAAACTGAATGTAAACCCCTTTGTTGTGAGATGGGTTGCAAGCTGGCTCACAAACCGGTCACACACTATCAAAATGGGTGACTGCATATCAAACAACAGACTGCCAACAGTGGGGTGCTACAAGGGTCAGTGCTGGGCCCCCTATTATTTGGTATATACGTTGCAGAAGCTCAGGACCAAACTAAGGTGCTGTGGCTGATCAAGTTTGCAGACGACTGTAAAATTGGTGCAATTATTGAATCCCCAAATGATGTCAGTGTATTTCAGTAGGGTCTTACTCAGACCAGTGACTGTTGTCTTAGCTGAGGTCTCAACTGAATACAAAGAAATGCATCATCATTCTCTTCAGTAAAAACAATGTCCTATCACACTATCAGATTAACAACAATACCCTATGTACCAACAAAATGGTAAGGGATCAGGGATCACAAGCAGACTGTGACATTAACTTTGACCACCATGTATCTACTGTACTAAGGAATGCTTTCTACTTAGCACACTTTATTAGCAAAGGCATCACCTCTAGTGCAAAGGAGGTCACTATTCAAGCCCATAATTGAGCATAAAGCCCCTTTTTGCATGTAACATACAAAGCACCTGTAGCAATTGGAGACACCTCAGAGGCTTCTAACAAAGAAGATCGCACTACATTGAGGTAAACAGAAATCTCCCCCTTACAGTGATTTCTGTTTACCTGCACGATGTTCTGGATTCGACATTGTCGTGCCGACAATATCATATTCTATATTGTCGTCTTATGACAACGTGAACTAGACCCCTAGACATGGGCAGTCATTACTAAATATAATCCCTGTGTATTGACTAGACTCTCTCTGGTATTACATTGGATGAAATGGCTAGGCCTGAAATGACCTTTGAGTTGATAACTTAGTAACCTCCTATGATCCTATGGACCTATATACCAAAGTCATTCTATTCCTAGGGGAATGATAATTATGAAAATTGGGGCATGAATGGCTAGGTTTAAAAAGGTTCTTTTGCCATTAGTTAATTTCTTATGATACTATCATTTTTTTACAGTGAGTTGAAGATGCATGAAATTGTTTTCCTCAGAAAGCAGTGAAACAAAAACATGCTGGAATCCATGAATACATTTAATAACCCAAATATGTTATAGTGAAATGTAAGAAGGGGTAGGAAACTGATTAGCAACGAGCTTCTCTTTAGAAAATATACACCTTAATCAAAGTTTAATTTTCTAACCTTGCTATATTTACCAGCAGGGAAAACTGCTAATAGGAGTTTGAGTATGTTATCTACTGCTTGATTATCATAAAATAAAAATAAACAATAAAAATGTATTACTTAGGTCAGCTTTAGTTCATAACACATTTTTTCAACCAGTTAAGGTCTAAATCATTTATTCACATATTCATATACAAATTTGTCTAAGCATAGGCCAGAGCTTAAGCAAGCAATCTCATTAAATGTGAGAGAAGAACAATCACAAGTGATGATCTCTGTGTGCAAATTGGTCCCTGTGCAACGCAAACACAAGCTGTTAGCAGATCATTTTATCCTTTATCTGCAATCAACACTAGTTACAACACAGAAGCACAGCCAATGGGTGGGTGGAGGAGGATTCACAGCAGGGTTTCTATAAAGATACTGAATACCATGTTTAACCCTCCTCCGTCTCATTAGTGAAGTCTTGCTAGTAAATATTTCATTTATTTATGTGTGTGTGTGTGTGTGTGTGTGTGTGTGTGTGTGTGTGTGTGTGTGTGTGTGTATGTATATATATATATATATATATATATATATATATATATATATATATATATATATATATAATTTAATGAAACCAAAAAGTAATCAGTTTTCAGACATAAACCATAAAGGTCTAATACACATGCACACAACCGCCTCTCATCTCTCATGATTTTGAAGGATCACATCTAATCTGTTGTCAAATTTTTGTTCCATCCATCCTAAATTTAGAAGTTATTTTGAGTTAATAGCACCAGTAATACCTAATACAGAAGCATTTCCCTAATTATTTTTTTCTTTGTCCATAATTCCAAGGTAACAGTTGAAAGACATGGACATATATATATATATATATATATATATATATATATATATATATATATATATATATATATATATACACACACACACACACACACACACACACACACATAGATTGTGCTAACACATATGCAGCTATTTACCACATTAGAGGAGTGGGCCACTTTTTCAGGCTCCAGCTTCTTAGCAAACAAAAAAAAATCATGTTTATTGCATGAAATATGAGTACACTCAACAAAACAAATATAAATATCTGCAACTGTCTAATCAATAAAAAAGGGTCTGTAGCCATGGATATGGCCTTTACCACTATCTGCATTACCAGCTTGGTGGATGAGGGAATCCTGAGGCAATGTAGAAATTGTCTCATGTTTACTGACAACCAGTAAATTCTCAAACAAACTGATATGGTATGTGAAAGATGTATTTACACAATGTCACTGGAGGCAAAGCCCTCATAGAAAAGCATTTCTAATGTCAATACAGTTGTCAGTAGTACACACCCTACACCCATCCATAACCGGCTTTAGGCACCAGCGAACCCTGCGGTCGCTGGGGGCCCCAAACCAAAGCAAGTTTTCTTATCGTTGTATTTTGTAACACGTCTGTAAAACTAATGAAAGCTAGTACAGCAGTCTTGTATACTTAATAAACCATGAGGGTAATAACTCTTATTTACATCTCCCTTAAAATTCAAAGATATTTCTAGTTGTAGTAACAGTGTTTTGTCAAGTAACAGGCATCAGAATTCCATTAAATATATTACCACTGACATAATGCCCTTGGCTTAGTTAAACCCTGCTGTTGGACATTTTTTCCACTAAAACTAACTAGTCAGCTTTAGGTCCCTACAAAATCCATAACTGCAGGGTGCCTCCTTAATCATCTTTGACTGTGTGGAGGCCCCACAAACATCGCTGCTGGTTGGGGAAAAATGAGGAAGAAAAAATTTATTAATTTCCTAATTATGCTCTTTAACATAAACAGGGCTGAGTTATGACCCTGTTAGGATGGAGCTGATAATGAACATGAGCAAAGGTAAGCACTAGAGGGATCAGCAGCCCAGAGTGACTTATGTCAGTGCAAACTTTAGATTTTAAGAAGAGCTGATGCTTCCAATCATCAGGGATAGTTTCTCTTTCAGGTAGTTTTATAAATAATACCAGAACACAACACCAGACACTATACCTCTCAATTTCTTTGCTTAAGAATTCAGTGCAAACCCACAAATAATAGAATAAAGTTTCAGAATTAAGAATATGTTTAAATATTACTCTAATTCACTTAAAAAGTTACTAGAATAACATATTTTGCATCAACATGTATTTCTGGAGAATAAGTATAAAACGCAGATGTCTGGATTGATTGAATGTTTGTAATCCTAAATGATTTCCCAGCAAATCAGACTTTTTACGAAGGACAAAGCAAAAGTATGAACAAAATCAGGGAAGGTCTGTGAAATCAGGGACAGTGACAGGTATGTGAAATCAAGGACAGTGACAGGTATGTGAAATCAGGGACAGTGACAGGACTGTGAAATCAGGGACAGTGACAGGTATGTGAAATCAGGGACAGTGACAGGTATGTGAAATCAGGGACAGTGACAGGTCTGTGAAATCAGGGACAGTGACAGGTATGCATTACTCCTCAATGAGATAAATCTTACCCCTTCTGCTGTTTGGTGACTGCTAAACAGCAGTCACTGATCTGGTGTGGCAGTACCAGTGTTGCACAATGTATTGCAAAACTAGTACTGCTGTGGCTTATGCATGTGTGTGTGTGTGTGTGTGTGTGTGTGTGTGTGTGTGTGTGTGTGTGTGTGTGTGTGTGTGTTTGTGTGTGCGTAAAGAATATCACTGATTTTTGTCTGTGCATGCACCCAATAATGCCAGGACAGAGACATTATTCTTTTGTGTATCAGTAAAAAATGTACCTAACAAGTAATTATATTTCAAAAGTAAGACAACATATATCACAAAACATTCAGACACTTACAGTAGATATTCTTGGAGTCTGGTGGCCCCCACTCACCAGACTGTCTAATGGATAACGGGGACTCCTTTAATCATCCTTGACTCTGTGTGGGCCCCCACCAAAGCTGTTGCTGGTTGGAGAAAAATTTATCAATTTTCTGAATACACTGTTTAACCTGAATGGTGCTGAGATAAGACCCTTTTAGGATAAAACTGATAATAGCCTCTGTTTACAACCACACCCATTCCAAAACCAGCTCTGCTCAAATGTGTGTGTACAGAAAGCTGCTACGGGTTATGAGGAGCTGGAGATTGTGTGGTTATTACATCTTCAATTTTCATCACAGTCAAACCTTACAGGTGCTCACATGAAGTCATTATAGCTTGTGCTTGAACTGTGGGCAGTGTTTCTCACAGATCTCAGTTGTTTACAAAGAAGGCTACTATAGTTTGTGCAAGAGAGGTGTACTTCTAGGAGCACCAAATTCAAATATATTATTGAAATCATTCTCACGATCACGTTTCAGGCACATATACATGTGGCTTCCTTTGAGGGCTAGGGGTGAAGAAAATGCTATGTATAAATAATGAAAAAGCAAACAGGCTGTAAGTACTCCAAACCACACTATTTATTGTCATTGTTATTATTAACAATAAATAGTGTGGTTTAGAGTACTTACAGCCTGCTTGCTTTTTTGTTATTTTACCAGTTTGTTCTTTTTTGGGAGTTCTAACATGCTATATATATGTATATCAGCAGTCACTTGAAATATATGACTAAGGCAATTTAAATCTCTGCTTTCATCCCAGTCTAACACCAGAGGGATGCATAGGCAATGACTGTCTTTTGCAGGGGGTTAGGGAGGTAGGTAGTATTCCCTGATAAGACTTAAGTATTCTCACAACTACTGGCTTGTTAGTTTACTGTAAGCTACTATTTTGTCAGTTTTGAAAATTAAGCCTTGGGCACAACTTATGTCTTCCTTGAAAACAAAAAAAATAAGGCTGAAATTCTTTTCTTTTTCATGATTTTTGTTTAGGCCACCATTGGAGTAAAATGCTGAGAAAATTTTCTAAAATGCATCCCAGACAATCTGTAAACCTATGGCTTCTTGGGCGCTGGTTTATTTGAGTTATTTCCTAAATGGTTATTACTGTGCTGTCTTGTTCAGGAAAGGTGTGTTGAAAGGATGCAAGGAAAACTAAAGCTGAAGCACAACAGTGAATTTCTTTCCTTAATCATAATTTCTGTTCAAGCCATTATTGGATGAAAAGGTTGTGTAAAAATAAATTCAGAGCATATAGAAAGTTATGGCTTCTTGAAAAAGCTGAGGATAGGGCAAAATGTGAGAAAAGGAAGAAAAATGTAACATGCATGGTATGGCGAGCCAAAAATGGGGGAAATCAGAGGAGAGACTGGAGGGTGTGTGTGTGGGGGGGATTGTTGAAATGTAGGCCCAGTCATCATTTCACTTTGTCTAGACCTGTACATAGAGTTGTTGCAATGTATCATTGTTGCAACTAAATGCCAGTAACTGTAACTGCCCCTTTGTTAGACAGGTCAAGATAGTGATAGTGTGGTACATAGGCCTGTTGTAATGTAAGAGGTTGTAGCTACAGGTCTGTCTGCGGATACTACTCCTAAAAGTTTGCAGCACGAAATAAAAGGTTGCTTAGGATGGATGGCATTGATAGGATGATACTTATAATGGAAGTGCCTAGGGGGACCCCCAAAATGACATTTGCTGGTGGCCCCCAAAATGCTAACACCAGCCCTGCACCCATCACACACAATTCAAAGGAAACACATAGACTTACATATTCTGAGGCACTTAAATGTAACCTACCTAAACCCCAAATACATCCTAGATGAAGTACACATAACAAACTCCCTCAACAACTCTAAACGTACACTTTTAAAACACCAACATCAACACATACAGCCACATCTCATGGAGCCTCAATTTCTGAGATCATAAGGCAAGCCACCACAGAATCTAACATTCTAGCCATTGGAGACTCCATTGTGAGACACACTGATGACCCTCTCACCAGGCTGAGTCAGGAGAAAGCAAACAAACAAACCAAACCAAATACACAAAGAAATGGCAGCATAGCAATGCAAAAGCAATCCAGAAATCCAATTTTTTAAATGAATCCCAGTTTATGAAATAGGTTAGTGCTTTTGGCTGTGACCAGCCTTCCTCAGACAATCATTACAATAAAATAAGCTTGTTATATAGTAAGCCTTTACATACTAATTAAAATCAATTATTCAATAATATATTACATAATTAAATATATAAAGGACAATTGCATATATTTAGATTTAAAACAAGTTACCAAACTATAATTATATATAACTTATAACTTAAACATTGCACAATACTCTATCTATTGTAAACTTTTAACTTTAAAATGCTTGTGATGGAAATTGAATCATTTAAACCTGGGAGTTGTGTGGCATCTAAATAAACCTGCCACCAATATTACCTTGATTCTAAAATTATTTTCCAAGAACCTTTCCTTGGAGTTGGTCAGTTGATTTCAATTAGTATGTAAAGGCTTACTATATAACAAGCTTATTTTATTGTAATGATTGTCTGAGGAAGGCTGGTGTCACAGACGAAAGCGCTAACCTATTTCATAAACTTGGATTAATTTACAAACTTGGATTGCTGGATTGCTTTTGCATTGCTACGCTGCCATTTCTTTGAGTCAGGAGAAAGTCATGGACAGCTGCTTATCAGGGGCCAGGATACACCACATTACACATGCACTCAGGTCACTGGACCACAAGTACCAGTATACCTCTGTCACAGTCCATATGGGTGTAAATGACCTGAGACATACATCCCTAGACTATATGAGGGCAGACATCGTTGAGCTGTTGGAATGTGTGTCCTAAGCCGGTATGAGCCTAGCACTCACCAGCATTTTAACTTCTCCAAGGATGATGCTACAATATGAACAGAAGATTACTGACTTTAATAAGTAGCTTAGTGTCTGGTGTCATTGTAAGGGGGTGCAATATTTGTCAGCAATGAAGGAGCTACTACACAGACAGGGACAAAAGCTGGAGGTGTCTTGAGTTACATCAAAAATAAATAATAAATATACCACAAGGCTTGTCAAACATGACAGTTCACTTGAGCTCCACATTAAAATCCAATACCACTTCCTTGTAAGCTATAGGTTCCCCTCTATGACCACTCATCTTCTACACACACCCATGCATGCACATGCACACACACACACACACACACACACACACACACACACACACACACACACACACACACACACACACACACACACACACACACACACACACACACACATATACACACACACACACACATATATCTATATATATATATATATATATATATATATATATATATATGTACATACGAGTGTATTTATAAACATATACACAAATATATATATGTATTTATATGTGTGTGTGTGTGTGTGTGTATATATATATATATATATATATATATATATATATATATATATATATATATATATATTTTTTTTTTACCCACATGCATATATGTATACAGGCACCCACATACACATATATACAACCCCACACACACACACACACACACACACACACACACACACACACACACACACACACACACACACACACACACACCCTATAAACATACACACTGAGAAACATATATATCTATATATAGACACACACACATCTATACATTTATATATATGTAGACAGAGAGATAAAGAAATAACTAAACACACTCGGTCCTTACCTGGCCCAGTCACACATAGCCATATCTCTGTTCCTATTGACCATAATGGTTCAGGCATTTAGAGCAACTAAAAGGGAACAGTAAAGACAAACACATAACATCAGTTTGAAACACTATCTAACTAGCAATATAGGAGTTACAACCTGCATGGTAGACTGAGGGAGCTAATCCTGATTGTTTTTTTGCAGGAGCTCTCCAGACAGTGCTAACTCAACTAATCACATCCCTCACAAGAACAGATAAGGGAACCAAACATCAGTCCATACTAGACTGGATACTAGTATCCCACCCCTCACTTATATCCCTAGTAGGGTGTCTACCAGACACTCTGAGTGACCACCAAGCCACATCTCTACTAAGATCAAAAATACCACAACTGACCTAAATATATATGTGCCTAATCAGAAACAAAAAAACATTTTAACCGCTCCAACTTTATAAATGACCTAAACAGGTACAACTGGTCCCCAATGAAAAACCTACCACTTGATGAAGCTGTTTCATATTTTAACACAACCTTCTTAAATACCCTTAACCATCATACCCCCCCCCCCCGAACAACAAGAATTAAAACTAAATATGTCCCCTGGCTAACCCCAGATACAAAAAGCTTCCTCAAAAAAAGAAACAAAGCCTGGACTAACTACCGCAACAGCAAATCCCAGTCCGACAAGCAAATATACCTTGACCTAAGTAAAAAAGCCAAACAACTTACCAAAACAGACAAAACATCCTACTACCAAAAACTATAGGATAAACACATCAATAACTCACAAAAATTCTGGGCAGCAATTAACTCTATTCTACAACCAGGAAAAACTAAAACCCCCACCCCAAAAACTGAAAATAACAAGACAATATCCCCATGCAATTTAGTAAATTCTTTACTGAACCTATCCAAGCTCTTGCAAACAACCAACCCTATAACAACATCCCCACCCCTGCAAATACACCCCCTCCACTCACAACAATTAACTGCCCCTACTTCAGCTTCCAGCCAGAACCAACCAAATCCATTGAAAAATTACTCTGTAAGCTCAAACCAACTTCTCTAGCCACTGATAAATTACCTGCTGAATACCTCCAACTAGCCACAGAAGCCATAGCATATCCTGTCTCCATCCTAATACACAGATCCATCTCTGAGTGTACATTACCCCAGCTATGGAAAATATCCCATATCATCCCACTACATAAAGGGGGTACCTCCAACAACTACTCGCCCTATAGCCATACTACCCCCATTATCTAAGATTTTAGAGAGGGTAATACACAAGCAACTAATGAAATACCTACTAGAAAATAAACTACTAGCAACACAACAACATGGCATTAGACCATTTCACACTGCCACCACCGCATTCAGAGCATTCACCAACATCATCAATAACCACAAAAACAATGGACTCCTTGTATCCGCCACATTCCTAGACTTATCCAAAGCATTCAATATGGTTAACCATACTAAACTCCTTCTCTCACTGTCCACTCTAAACCTTACCACCCCTGCCATCTTCTGGTTTAAAAACTATCTAGAGGGAAGGCAACAAACGGTAATGTGGCAAAACCAACTGTCTCCCTCCCTACCAGTCTCTCTAGGGGTACCCCAAGGCTCCATCTTGGGACCACTGCTTTTTACCCTTTTCACCAATCAGCTCCCATCCAGTATTCCCAAAGCCTCAATAGTGCAATATGCAGATGATACCACCATAATATGTGCAGCCAAAACAATTGACCTCCTTCACTCCCTAACATAAGAATGTTTTTCCCTAGCCAAAACTTGGATCACCACACAAAGCCTCATTTTGAACCCAGGTAAAACAAAACTACTACTCTTTAGCTCCCATAGATCTACACCTCCCACAAATAGTTTCATCATCTCCTCTAATAACAATACCACAATCACCCCCACAAGTCATACCAAGCTTCTAGGGGTCAAAATAGATAATCACCTTAGATTTGACCTACATATTTCCATAACCATAAAACAATTACATAAAAAAACTTGGTCTACTGTATCGCAATAAAAAATTTCTCACCGACAACTCCAAAATTACAATAGCCAGGACTCACCTACTATCCCCCTTACTGCATGCCTCCCCCATGCTTACAAATCTCCGCAAATCTGACCAAAACAAACTTGACAGTTGTTATAATAAGATAGCCAAATTCGTTACAACCTCAGCCATTAGAACACATCACTGTAACTGCCTAAAAAAACTCAATTGGCTAGAACTGCCACTACTACTTCAACTCAATCAACTATCATTAGCCCACAAAATAATACATAACTCTGACAACACCCCAGCCTTACAACATCTTCTTCAGCCCTATATAACTACCAGGCCCTTAAGATCTAGCACACAAAACCTCCTCAAAGGAACCAAATATAACAATGAGGCTGGTAAGTCTATCTACAGCCATTATATATCAAAGACCTGGAATTCCCTTCCTGCCCATGTAACTGACTGCAAATCCCCCACCCAGTTCAAGAAACTAGTAAAAACTCACTTCATGAATAACTGACTATGCTCCTGCATCCCCCCTGGCTAACATTGCATGTTTGAAAGCTCACATACCTTATTTATGGCTTTTAAACTAACCATTTTAGAACATTGTACCCACTTTAGACTGCTAATTGCACATCCTGACTCTCTAGGGGTTATTGTAAACTATCCCAGGATTGCTGTGCTTCCACTGTTTTCTAATATTGACACCATACAGTACCAGGAATAGGTATCCTAACTTTTAAGACATATTGTATATACATTTTATGTCCTTCAAATCTATACCCAAAATCAATTGCTCTCAGCCTTTCTTCTTCTCTCTTTTCTTTCCTTTGATAATAAACTATTGCAGCAATGTCTTGCTTTGTAAAAGCTTCTAAAATTAATGTTATTTAATAGCAAATGAATGTTTCCTACCTTCCAAGAAATATTGTAAACTATTCCAGGAATGTCAAACTTTGCAATAGCTTTTAATGTTAATACTATGTAATAGAAAATGAATGTAGAAAATGAATGTACCTATCTTCTAAAAAAATATTGTATGTCAATGTCATATCCTTACTTTTTGTCTGTAATAAATTGTTCTCTTGGAGCTTTTCTCCCCGGGCCTCCACTGAAAATGGACTTGTATCCAGTTGGACTCTCCCAGTCAAAAAATGTAAAATAAATAAAATGAATAAATAAATACACACAAACACACACACACACACACACACACACACACACACACACACACACACACACACACACACACACACACACACACACACTAACACACACTCACACATACATATAATATATGCTTACATAATATATACTTACAGCTATATCTCTCTCTCTCTCTCTCTCTCTATATATATATATATATATATATATATATATATATATGTGTGTGTGTGTGTGTGTGTGTGTGTGTATATATATATATATGGGTCTACCTGAAAACGCCAAAATCGCAGAATGCCGACAATGAGAACACCAACACCTGAAGACCGACATTGGAGAAGACCGACAGTTGAGAATCCCGATGCTGAGAACACCGACATGTTAAGGTAAGTATGCGATAGGGACGGACGTTAGGGTCAGGGTGCGGGTCCGGTAAATGTGCGACAGTGACAGAGTTTAGGTTTAGGGGCGGGTTAAGTGAGTTAGGGTTAGAGTGCGGGTAAAGTAAGTGTGCGATAGTGACGGACCTTAGGGTTAGGGTTTGGGTTAAGGTTAGTGCATAGATAGTTGTGTATGTAAGGTTTACTGTAGGTTTGTAAGGTTTTTGGTGTGCTTGTGTTGTGTGTGTGTTTTTCGGGAAAGGTATTTGTTTTGTTGATTTTCGGGATTTTGGTTTGTCGGGCATGTGAAGTTTCGTGTTTTTGAACTTTTTTCGTTTTTTTCGTGTCGGTTATTTCGTTGTAGGTGTTTTGGCATGTCGGTGTTATCAGGCAGACCCATATATATATATATATATATATATATATATATATATATATATATATATATATATATATATATATGTATACACATATATACATATATCTGTATCTATATGGGTGTACTTCTCCTGTTCGAAATTACACTTTATCCAATGCCAGATAGATGAGGCCACTTTAGCGAAAGTGCATTTACAGGAAAACACACTTTTGTGAAAAACACTGCACCTGCACTACCACAGAATCCCAGAACTGCTGACCATTCTTCCCTGACACACACGTACAGTACACATATACATATATACACACTCACTGGAATGGAGAGATGTCAAAATCGGCAAGCAAAGGAAAGTAGTATTGCTGGAATGGAATTTACCCTGAAGTCTGTGTGAGTACTTTCACAAGGTAGACCCTGTTTTTTAAAAAATCTCACCAAGCAACACTGATATATATACAATGTATTTTATATGGCATATATCATGGACAGAAGAAGGTTAAAAAAAGACAGCTGGTGCACAAGTCCAGGGATAAAAATGTGCCCAATTCTGGTAGGTACACTGGTGCCCTGACTGGAAAAAAATGACAGTGCTGAATCCTCAAGACACAACTATTTCTACAATGGGGTTAGGCCAGGCTCAGGGAGAGATGGTCCCCCTTTTGCAGAAGGAAGTAAGTAGTTCACAAAAAACTAATAAGCCAAAAATAGCCTAAAGGTAACAGAGTGGACTACTGAGGAATACTAGGGATAAGAAAAAAATTGTGCATTGTTACTATTATGCAAGAAGCCCAGAATTTAAAGACAGAAGATATACAAAACGATTAAGAGCCAAATTAGAGTAAAGAAGAATACTTTCACAATAAAAACTGTCAAAAGCTTCAAATGCACATTGTGTTCATTAATGCACCAGATTCATAAAAAACATTATATAGACCAAGAAACTTGAGCCACTGAGAAAAAGAAGAGACTGAGAAAGTGCGAAAATATAAGGAACAAAATCTAGAGATTATTGAAAGGTATAAAAGGGAAACACGGACATGGGAAAGAAAGATCTGATATGGTGCAATATTTATGCAAAGGAGAAAGCCAAATTAATAAATGCAAAAGAAAAAGCCACAAAAATATTCAAAGAGAAATACAGTTAAAGGCACACAGATATGGAAAATTTCACAATGCAAGTAATAAGATTACAAAGGTGGAACATAGAGAAGAAGATTAGTAAAGCAGAAGTTTAAAAAAGTAGACGCAGAAGTTATGGAATACTTGCAAACTGAAGGATTTAGAAAGTATAACACAGGTTATAAACAGCATGATGTAACAAGTAAAGAGAAGCAGGAGGAGGAGGATACATCTGAAGAAGAAATGTGGACATGGGGAAGATAAAGAGGCAATATGGCACAATATTTATTCAAAGGAGAAAGAAAAAATAATCAACACAAAAAGAACAGCACCAAAAATATTGGAAGAGAAATACGGGCAAAGGCATCCAGATATAGAAAATTTTACAAGACAAAAAAAATAAGAAAACAAAAAGGGAAAGTAGAAAGGAGGATTAGTAATGGCGACTTTAAAGAAATAGGAAATGAGGTTATGGATTGCCTTCAAAGTGAATGATTTAGTATAGCAAATCTAACTCTAATAATATCACAGCAGGATAGAATAATGAATTACGGAGAAACTAGTGGAGAAGGAAACATCTGATCAGTTGCCATATGAAGATACTTTCGAACCTACTGTAGGAAATCAGTATAAAAATTCAGTTGGAGTTACACAGCAAGGGAAGGAACAGGAAACTTGTCATCTCTAACGTAGTTGGCGTTGTGGAGTGGTAGGTCAGTGAATTCCCACAGGAAAAAGCAGATGATGACACTGGATGAAACTGAAGAGAATATGGCACAAGGAAGATGCTCTAGAACTTTCCGTAGAATGCTCACAGGGAATGGAGAATAAAGAATATGCCCTCAGGTTAGAAGAAAATGATCTAAGGGGAGAGTTGCTTAATTTAATACAAATGGATAGACATATTAGGTTCAATGAAAGAAACAGACTAGAGAAAAGTGTGATAAAACAAATGAATACAGTAATCAGGGCTGTTCATACTAATTCATGTAATATCACAGCAGTAAATAGGAGCTATTACTGTGCAGCTAAATTAATAACAGATACAGTCTAACCACAAAACCCAGGGCAGAAAGGGATAGGAAGGAAAGAAATCAAATGCCATCACAGAAGTACTGAATAGAGAAAACTATAAAGGAATTAAGACAAGTGTGACTGTTGAAATAGTACAAAGGAAGGAAGAAATCAACAAAAATACTCAGAAAAATAGACGCGATAAAAGTGACACACAGTATCAGAACAGATCAGGATCTATCATACACTATTGCAAGTAATAAACTAAGGATATTAGCACAGGCAAAACAACTTAGAAGATATGCAGATAAGTATAAAGGAAAAGTGCAAAACAAGCAATTTAATAATGACCCAAAATAAGTTTTATACAGAACTGGGAAACAAGGCCAAAGGAATTGAACCCCCCCCCCCCCCACCAAAAAAAAAAAGAAAAAGAAGAAGCAGACATATTTTGGAGAGATATCTATGAACAGCCTGTGGAACACAACAAAGATGTGGAATGGATAAAAGTAGTAAAAACAGAATAAGTTCAAAAGTACAGGATATGAAATAGGATGAAGTAATGGCTAAAGAAATTGAAACAAAGTCAAGAAAAGCTCCTAAATGGAAAACCCCAGGCCCAGATACAGTACATAAGTTCTGGTTAAAAGTATTAGCATCTTTACATGCTGATTTAGCCATGAGTAAGAACTATTTATTTGCACACCCTGAACAGACACCAACCTGGTTAACAACAGGAAAAAGAATACCCCTCCTTAACAGCGGACCTGCAAGCTATCCTAAAAACTATATTGGTATAACATGTCTTCCGGGAATGTAGAAATTATACACTGAAATTGATGCCGATAGAGTTTATAGCCATTTAGAAGGAAACTCAACCATGGCAATAGAACAAAAGGATAATAAAAGAAAGTCATATGGAAAAAAGGATCATTTGTTGTTAAAGTCATAATGAAGAACTATAAAAAGTGGAAGAATCTAAGTATGGCATGGATACAACACGAAAAGCATTTGCCAGCATCGCACATTCATGGATAAAAGAGTGCTTAAAATGTATAAGATGCACCCTTATTTTTAGTCCCTTTAGTCTTATACATGGTCAGGTATATCTCTATCAACCACCGGAGAAGTTGTGGGCAGCAATTAATAAAGAGCTGAAGGATTTTGTCTGGCAGGGGAAGACAGCAAGAGTTAAGTGGGATAGGCTGATTCTTCCAAGAGAACAAGGCGGAGTGGAATTGCCCAATTTGATGGGATATTGCAGAGCTACACAGTTAAGGCTCCTACACTTAGCACAAGCAGAAACCTATAATTCAAAGTGGAAAAGGATGATGATGAAACAGGGGTAAGGTCAAGAAACAAGAAAAGACTTGAGATGCAGACCTTTACGGAGAATAATGATAATCACACAGAATATTATATCCATAAAGTAGCAACAAGTATTCGAAAAACTAAGTCAACACCAGATTGGGGAAAGGAGATTCTGCCAATAGGGATGACTGCAATTAAGGGTATAAACAATAGGCAAGAGGGGGCTGCAATTTATTGGAGAAAACTGGCAAAGGAGTAAACGTTTCTTTTCTAAAAATAGGGGAGGTAAAGCAACATGGCAATGGTTCCCAGTTTTTATTATACTTGTTTATGTCTTTATTCATGTTTTGGCCAGTGTTATCCTTGTTTATTTATGCCTCATTATTACATTCAGCACTATGTCTTAGCTAGTTTAGTGTTAAAGCACAGTTTTAGTGTTTTAATGTTACCATGGTAGTTGATTAATTGTATTCTTTGACTGGCATATTGTTTCTGGGTATATGTATTGTGGCGGTTTTAGTTTTCTGACACTAAAGTTTTTATTTTAAGATGAAATTGCTTGGGTGTGTTCCTTGGAATACAAGGTTTTTGTTTGTGTTCTTTGGTGACTTTTAATTTTAGTTTATTTTAATTTGTATTTATGTGTTTTTACTGTTTTTTTGGTTTTGTGCTGGTTGAGCATAGACTGTTGGCAGTATTCCCTTATGGCATTGCCTCGAAATCTTACCTTGCTGATTCAGCAGATTTATAAGTATGCTTTCTCAAAAACGAATGCAGTTAATGATGGGATTTCCAGCCAGGATGTATTTTCTGGTACTGTTCATACTAATCCACAAGTCCTGCCAAATGGTGGTTTGAATTCTTCTGGTTGCCCTAACAACCCTCAGTTGGTACATGCTGTCCCAGAAGTTGATTTAGATTTGTGGTTATGCTTATCTGTTCCTGTTTTCTCAGAACAATCCAACCTGGTTGCTGCTGATATATGGATTTCTCTAAAAGATTTTGAAAAAAAGCTGTTAAAGGTACAAAGTCTGCAATTAGAGAACTCATATTTTGTTCAGTACATTTGAGAGAATATCGTACCGAAGGGTTTGAGAACCTGGAAGTGTCCAAATGGAGTGGAGATGGATTCTGATCTGTATCGTGAGATTGTCAAACTTTACAATGATGCAGGTATTGCCCTTTTAAAGCTTTTGATAAAGGAAAATGAGCATAAATTTGTTATTCTAGATGCAGAGCTTATGCCGGCAAATGAAACCATTCATAATGACTTGTCCTTTCTGGTCATTAAGCAACAGTTATTTGAAACATTTAATAAGATTGACTCTAATATTTCTGATATTAAGAAAAACAAAATGCATAAATTAGAAAGGGACAGGACTGAGTATGAGCTTAAGAAAGCTTATTTTGCCCAACCTTTTGTCAGTGGAAGTAGGAATGTTTTCTTTGGGGATAATGTGAACTTTGTTAGAGACTTTTCAGCTGCTGGTGATGTTGTTGAGGACGGTGGTGACAAAGAGGGTTTTTTGGAATGCCAACCAGTCAGGCAGTCCTAGAGGCTGGACATTCAATCTCAGGGTTACAAACATGGTTCATGAGCTGGTCCAAACCCCCAACACAGAGGATCATTCTATAACTGGTGAGGGAGGGGCAGAGGATGAGGCAGACATTGACTCTAGCAAATGCAGTTGTCATTCATTAATGGACAGTAATGGGGCAGACTTTTAAAATTTTCAGTTAATCCAGTATTGAATGGACTGAGGATTTTATCTCCATTTTCAAAAACGTATTTTCCTTTATACCTGGTTTTAATTTGGACACAGTGCAGGCTTTGATTCAGCTGAAATTATTTCACAGGAATTGTAATTTGAAATGTAATTTTGCTGAAATAAATGTTGTTACTAATGATAATGGTGTTGGACTTCGTAGGAAAAATACTTATTTACCACCCATGAACCCTTTTGTTTCTATTTTTGAAAGATTATATGAACATCAGTTTAGATAGATGTATAACAAAAATAGAAAAATATCAGTTGACAATTTGTCATTGGCTGAAAGGGAGCTTCTTCGGAGTTTGGCCCTTGATATGAGCATCTGCATTATGAAACTGGATAAAGGTGGCAGGGTGGTTATTATGGATAGTACTATTTATTTCTTGAAAATGAGTCAACTTTTGGGTAATGAGAACACATACAGTATGTGAGGGTGTCTTTAAATGAGATCAACATGGCTTTTGTCAGACTGGATGTTTTATTATTGGATATGGTTATGCAGGGTGAATTGTCTCACGATGTCTGTGAATTTCTGAATGTAGACAAACCTAAGCTGGCATACATCTTTGGTATACCAAAGATTCATAAGGATGCTCACGATCCACCCCTCAGGCCTATTGTTTTTGCCAAGGGTTCCAAGATGGAGCCCATGGCTAAATATGTGGACTTTAAATGTAAGTTAATTTTGGAGGTAGAAAAGCACATTCTTGAGGATTCTTGGAATGTATTGTAGAATTTGCAGTCCCTTGATTTTTTGGATAGTATTATGTTTATTACAGTCGATATGGTAGACCTTTTTACAGTGATTCCCCATGATGTTGGTGTGGATTGGTTTTCAAAATAGTTATACACATTTTCCACACTACCTGTTGAGGAAGTTGACACCCTTACATTCCTATCAAAGCTTGTTTTAACTAACAATTTTCTCAAGTTTGAAGGAGAATATTTTCACCTGGTTTTGGGTCTAGCCATGGGGGCAGGGCTGCACATGCTCCCTTGTATGCCAATATTGTGCTTGTGATGTGGGAGATGACCATTGTTTTTATTCCTTGTACATGACTGCTATAGATTCCTGCATGATGTGTTGATTTTGTGTAAAGGTACCAGTGAACAATGGGAGCATTTTTTCTAATTTATGGGGTAGCTCTACAATTTTCTTGAGTTTAATATATACTATTGGCCCTAATTCTATTAATTTTTTAGATTTAACCCTTGGGAAAGACACTTCCAAGTGTTGCTTTATCTCCGCTATTTTTAGATACAAAACGTTTATCAACACCTATCTGCATTTTGATAGTTGCCATCCCCATTTCCAAAAAAGATTGGTGATAAAAGGTCAAATGCTGAGACTGTTGAGGGTTATTTCCAATGACAATGTATTTTTTTGAAGATTTACACCACTTGATATATCAGTTTTTGGACAGAGGCTACCCTATTAATTTTCTAAACAATTTAAAAGCCAAGGTTGTGTGACATAGGACTGGTCATTTTTGCCCATCTTAAAAAGGTTGAGGGACATCAGTCCAAGTTCTATTTCTGTCACTCATGTTGCTATGTGTAACACTACTTGTTCCACTGATAGTACAGTTTCCTTAGGTATTCCTTTTAGTAATACAACACATTTGTATGTTGGTGTTGTCAGAAAATTCTGGAATTTAGTATTCAACAAGAAGATGAAAAAAGAACTGGGGGATTTTCCTATTATTACTTATTCTAAAGGGAGAAATTTGAAAGGTATTTTTTAAACCAGGAATGGGTAGAGCTACATGGAGTCATAGTTTAATGCAGAAATGTGGGTGTTGTAAGGCTTGCAAGTTTATTCATATTGGACCATATGTTATTGTCCATCAGTATGGTCGTTCAATTCCCTGTCCAGGTGAATTGTAATACCATCCACTTAGTTTATTTAGTTTTATGCTCTTCGTGCGAGGCTTTTTATGTTGGTAAAACAAAGCGAAGGTTAAGGGACAGGATTAGTGAGCATCTTTATGATACTGGTAAGAAAAAGATAACTAATGCCTTCTTTAATCATTCCCAGGTATATTCTAATTTTAAAACAAATCACCTTTTTGCCATCGATAGGGATTTTGTGATACCTTTAAGTGGGGATTTACATGTTACCTTGTATTACAAAGAATTATGCTGGCAACTGAGGCTTACTTCTACTCTTTTGCCTGGTATTAATGATAGTATTTCCATTTCTTGTATATCAAGGATTAAAGCTGCTAAGGTTTAATTATTTATATCTTATTATTTTATTACAAAGCAGTGGTCCCCAGTTTTTATTATACTTGTTTATGTCTTTATTCATGTTTTGGCCAATGTTATCCTTGTTTATTTATGCCTCATTATTATGTTCAGCACTATGTCTTAGTTTAGAGTTAAAGCACATTTTGATTAGTGGTTTAGTGTTACCATAGTTCACAGATTCATAAGTTCATAGGTAGGTACTAGGCTATCTGCCCGAAGGCATTTATAAGCCTAGCTGGAATGTGTTGGCTTTCGCCGCCCCCTTAGATTAGTTCCATGTGCCTCTGTCCAGCAGAGCCATTAAAGTGATCCCTGGGGTAAACTTTCTGTTTCCCATCTGCTCGTCAAGGTTTCTCTTGAAGAGGGTTAGTGAGGAGCTCTGCCTAATGTAGATTGGAATCTTGTTCCAGAGTATGGGAAGTCTCTGGGACAGGAATCTATCCCTCCAGCACATCCTATTTATTGTTGTGGTGAGGTTTAGATCCCTGGAGCATGTGGCTCGAGGGGATATGGTTTTCTTTAGGTGGAGCATGTCCATCAATTCTGGGTTGGACATGGCCTTGCATGTCAGGCAGAGATCATCTCTGAGTAGGCAGTATGCAACCTAGTACAGCTGAAGTTTCTTCAGTCAAGCTGCATAGGACATCTGCTTGAGGCCAGTGATCCTCTTGGTGAGGTACTTCTGTGGTCTTTCCAGTTGTTGCAGGTGTCTTGTAAGGTACATCCCAAATGGGGCATTGTACTCTATGATGGGTCTGATGAGTGATGCATAGAGGGGCCCAATGACCTCTTTCGATCTGGATGCAAACCCTTTTGTGATTAGGTGGGCCACATAGAAGGATTTTCTAACCACTTTGGCAATGTGATTATCAAAGGAGAGGTTACTATGTACTTGGGTCCCCAGATCCCTTATTACATTTTCTGTATTTAGGGGACTATCACCTATGTGGTAGTTCGCAGGTACTTTGTTTTTTCCAAAGGGGATGACTATGCACTTTTTGGCATTTAGCTTGAGGCCATAATTTTGACTCCAAGTATCCGTCTCAGTGAGACCCATCCGGAGGGTGTCTGTATCAGCCGAAGAATCAGTTATGGCCCCTAGTTTGCAGTCGTCTGCAAACTTGGTCAGCCATAGTCCTCCTATGCTTGCTTGTACCTCTGAGAAGTATATACTGAACAGGAGGGGTCCTAGGACTGAGTCCTGGGGGACACCACTTGTAACCAGTTTAGAGTCGGACATAGAGCCTGCAACTCTCACCATGTGGGTTCTATCCATGAGCCAGGTGGCAACCCATCTCGTGACATAAGGGTTTATGTTCAAGCTGGTGAGCTTGTCTATAATACTGTATTTTGTGCCATTCTGCACTAACTCTGAGCAGATCTGAGAATTGCCACTTATATTATTGACATAGCTAAAGAAGGCCTTGTGGTTATCTTTGGAGTCCATGGCAATTTTTCTTTCAAAGCTAACCTTGGATGATTTTATGAGGGAATGCAGTTTCTTGCTGATACTGATCAGGGATGTCTTACCTTCTTGGGATTTTACTCTTTTCTGTACTAGTTTCCTCCTTATATTGTATAGCTTGTTTATGGCAGGGGTCCACCAGACTGGTTTCCTTTTCTTGGAGGAGTGAGTCTTGGTTTTGTTTGGGATAGCATGATCCATGCATTCTTGTAGGTGCCCATAAAGTGCATTAGTAAAGGATTTTGCAGTTTGAACAGTGTTATCCTTTAGCATGGGGGCTTTGAAACTTCCCACGTTGGTCTTAAGTAACATGAAGTTTGCTTTTGAAAAGTTTTTCATGATGGTTTCTTTGACCGGGGGTGGTAGCGGAATGTGGATGTCCAGAGTGATTAGTTTATGGTCAGATCTAACCAGCAAGGGGTTGACCTCCGGTGTGGAACACCGGTCGCCCATGTTGGTGATGACCAGGTCCAATATGTTGTCACTTCTGGTGGGGGTGTTGACCAGTTGATCCAGGACATTTGAGTTTATAAATTCTAGGAAATGTTGGGCAAGGGAGTTTGTACTTGAGTATTTCTCCCAGTTAATGTTTGGGTAATTGAAATCACCCAATATCAGGGGTTTGGTAGGACCTTTATGTTTCCCCGTGTTTCCAGGAATGCGGAGTGGGGGTCCTGGGACATGGTGGGTGATCTGTAGCAAGCTATAATTTGAATAGCAGTTTTGCCCATTGTTAGTTGCACGTGGATGATCTCTGAAGCATCATGCTGTGCCACTAACCTGGAGGTGTGGGTATCCTTGATGAATTTGTATACTCCCTCACCTTTTGTACTTTGGTCCGGGTTTTGTGGTTGAAATGTATGGTATGAGTTGTAGCCTGTTAGTGCTTGGGTGCTCTCTGGAGCCTTAAACCAGGTTTCTGTTACTGTATATATATATATATATATATATATATATATATATATATATTTTCTTCATACTAAGGAGTGCCTCGAGTGCATGCATTTTGAGGTTTAGACTTCTAGCACTGAGTAGCATTATCCTCAGTTTTTTGTTACTTGTGCTATTTATGGCAGTGGTTTTGTCTTTTGAGTCTTGCCTAAAAAAGGCACTATGGGGGTGGCAAGAGCCTTTGCCAGTATTCGAAAGCCTAAGTGTGACAGGTGCAAGCCATCTCTAGCGAAGCAGCGTGGCTTGTCAAGCATGTCATCCCAGGCTGACAGACACTGGATCCCCTTTGAATGACACCAGAAGCTTAGCCAATTGTTGAAATTGATAATTTTTTTCTCTATACCGTGATAACATTCTTGGTGAGGGCAGGATGCTACTCATGGTCAGCATCATACCGGTCTGAGCTACGTGATCAGAGAACTCTTCCATGTCTCTTTTCATGTAGTCCAGGGAGGTATGGCTCAGGTCATTCACACCAACATGGACAATGACATAGTCATATTTGTACTTGTTCTGGAGTAACCTGTGTGCTTGTGTTATGTGGCGGATCCTGGCACCCGACCAGCAGCTAACAGTAACCTTCTCCTTGTTCAGCCTAGTGAGTGGGACATCAGTGTGCCTGACTATAGAGTCACCTATTACTAGTGTGTTGGGTATGTTATTTTGCCTTAAGGGCTGTGATTGAGTGGCACACTGGTTTTGTGAAGTATGTGTTTCATGGTTTGTGTTTGGGGGTGGAGGTTGCTTGGATGTCTGCTTTGGAGGTCTCTGTTGCTTCTGAAGATTTTTATTTAGAGCTTCCGAGTATGTTTTTGTGTATTTATGTGTGTTTTTTGCTGGTACTGGTTTCATACGTCTATGTGAGACTGGTGGTGTGATGCAAGTAATTCCCTTCTCCTCTTGACTGCCTGGTCCAGTCTTGGGTTGAGAGAGCTTAGCCTCCAGTTTTCCTGTATAATTGCATCTTTCGCATGTATTAGTGTTTGGTGGAGGGAGGAGAGGGTTGTCTTTGTACATGAGGCAATGGTAACATTGCCTCAAAATGCTCAGATTCACTAGTTGAACTGGAGAGTACACCTGAAATAGCCCTTTGGACATGCCTGGATAGGTACAGTGAACTGTTTTACTGATGTCTGGTAAGGTCGAATAGAGAGCCTTGTCCTTCTTTACAGTATGGGGGGGGTCTAGTGCTAAGGTTTATTAGTGCCTGCTATGAGTTTTGAGCAAGTGCTGGTATGAGAAGTGAATGGTTTGAGTGCTTAAGCTGAAAGTTTGTCTAGTTCCAAGGGAAAAATTGAAGAGTAGACTTTGTGTAGCCGGGAATAGTTATACCCTAGCTAACCAGCTCTGCCTGGCACGCAAAACCGTTTTATAGCAGGGAAATGAAAGAGAGAGAAATTAGTCCAAAATGGCCAATAAACTACTAATTTCTGGGCTGCAACCACTCCTCCAGGAACAGATAGGCTGCTCAAAGCTCCCTCTCTCACAGTGAACAGAGAAACTTCCTTCTATCCAATCTACTATAGTAGTTGATTAATTGTATTCTTTGACTGGCATATTGTTTCTGGGTGTGGGTATATATTTTACTGATTTTAGTTTTCTGAAACTCTGAAGAAGCCTTTATTTTAAGATGAAAGTGCTCACGTGTGTTCCTTGGAAATAAAAGCCTTGTGTTTGTGTTCTTTGGTGACTTTTATTTTTATTTTATTTTCATTTGTATTTGTGTGATTTTACTAATTCTCCCTTAACTCTATTGGTGTGTATGCCTACTCAAACAGACCAGTCTACCTTTCTACTCCTGCAAGAATTGCAGTCCCATTCGTCTTAATGTAAAAACATAGCTAGGTTAGCCACAAGTGAAAAGGTACTAAAAACAAATCTAACAACTAGCTACAAGTAATTAGAAGGTAATTCAAAGGCAGATGAGCCAGCCATGAGGAACAGACATACATACGTTAAAGCAATTTCAAAGTACACTAATGGTCTTAGGGTGGGCCTTCCCAGTTTCTTCTCTCAGTTGCCAGTAAGATGAGGACAGGAGACAAGACTAGGAGGAACTTTTAGAGCTAGGTATAAAGAGAATGAGACTGGAAGGAGCTTCCAAGGATAGATATGCAGTAGGTGCAGGCAGCTCAAAAGCCTTCAAGTTTAAAAGCACAGCAGGAAAAGGGTGGTTGAGGAACAATTTTAGATGGGAGATAGTAAAAATATAATAAAATGAGGGTCAATTAAGAACACCTATGCCCAGCATAGAAGCCACTTGATAAGCACTGCAAATGATAAAATGCTTTAAATTAATAGCTTTAACCTCAGATAAAGAACAAACACAACACACCCAAGACTGATTATAATGGTAAGATAAGTGCAGTACATGAAATACAGTTTCTTCCCAGGATGCAAAATGTAGTCAAAATTCTTTGTTTCAAGATTCAAAGTTTCCAGCAGACCCAAGACTAAGATGGCTGACTGCTAGTTTAATGTAAATTACACAATCTCTAGTTACAACTAACACACTGGGCCAATGGTAGCTTTTTATTTGAAGTTTAAAAACTGACTACAACACATAATTAGATGAGCAATGTTCACGTTCCACATAAAAACTCTGAAAATAACAATGGATACTGTTTGAAAAGGGACTATAACACAGAATTAGATAAGGAATGCTGATAATCCACTCAAGAGCTCAGAGAAATAACAACAGATAGTATAAAACCCAAATCAAAGCTGTAGCTTTAGGTTCAGAAGAGAGAGAATAAAAATGCAATGCAGTAAGAGTCCAAACACCTAGGGACAGAACAGAAGCCACTTGAAAAGTGCTGCAGACTATAAAATGTTTTAAATTAATAGTTTTATCTTCAAATAAAGAACAAACACAACACACAAAACTGATCTAAGTAGTAACATACGTGCAGTACTTTAATTGTAGTTTAATTGTACTTGTAATTGTACTGATTAAATACTTGGTAACACTTGTACACCTGTATCAGATTAACAATTGCTGTTGTAATTAATAGTCAATTCAATGCTACTGTGTTATAATCAGCTGTCCAGATGCAAAGCATCCTATTTCAGCTAACCTACACTATGAATGTTAACTTGACTGTTTGTAGATGAACTTTAGAGTGTTTTACATAAGTTTCCTTCTCTGTATTACTTCATTTGGAGCTTTTCTCCCCGGGCCTCCACTGAAAATGGACATGTATCCAGTCGGACTATCCCGGTCAACAAATGTAAAATAAAATAAATAAATAAATACTTCTTGTATGTAAATTGTGGTTCAAATGTTTTTTTTTTTTCAAGCTTACAAGCTTCTAGCAGTCCAAATACTCAAGTTTGAAGTAATATTAATTGTAATATTAATTGTCATTCAGTTTTGTTTTGTTCTTTCATTAGACTTCCAACCATTTTCCCCGCCTACATCTTTAATAAAACTATATTCCAGTCCATGTCTTCTATTTGATCTAGGGTTGTATTTTTTAAGGAAAGGAACATCTCTTACGGTATTGAATGCTTGCTGACCTTCCTGAAGACACATACAGATGAGTTTTAATCCCAGTTTTTTAACTAGTGGTAGGCAAGCCTTTCCCTTAGTATTTACTTTTGAAGAATAATCACTATCAAATCTGATTAAATTATCACCTATTTTAATAGGTGGGGTTGCCCAAGCAGATTTTAGAATTATGTCTTTATCTTGACAGGAGAAAAAAGTTTTATACATTTGAAATGAAAAAAAGTTTTTTGAGAAAAAGTATCACAATCATTGACATAGGAGAACCAGTCTTCCAGACGGTGTATAAACTAGTGACCTGTGAAGACAAGGTTTCCAGTAAGTTAAGTGCTTGGAGTAACCAGGGTGTTAAAAAAAAATAAAATATAAAATAATCCAAACGGATAACGAAAACTTGTAAAATGGAAAACAAAAATAAAAAACAGCCACCAGAGAATAAATGAAAGTCTCCACTTTTAATACGCCACCAAGAACAAAATAACCAAACGACTAAGCGCTTTCACCAGGCTTCAACCACTGGCTTCCTCATAATAATTCTTGCCACTGGGCTGTCAAATTTTCCACACTATCATAAAAAGTACTTTATCCATATTATCATACTTTTCTTTATATTTTCCATACAGAATCATGTGCCTATTCACTTTTTGTAAACAGCCTGTCCCAGAATTGTTTAATACTCTCTCAAAATAAAAATGCCTATTTTGTTCTTTGTTTCTACTTTATGTGTAATATATAATCTTTCCTTTATGATTTTATATAGCATATCAACTTTTATAAGTAGCTTGTCCATCATTAATCGCCATAAACATTCTTGAGTCTTTACATATTTTTTTTATTTTTAATTTTTAATTTTTCATCCATTCCCTAATACCACTTTGTATTTCCATATGCAAATTCTGTATGACTCAATATAACAATACATTTGTATTTCTACCTCACATCACTACTTTCTATCTTGTCCAATACCCTCAGTACTAATCTTCAGTTCTTATATTCTAATATTTTTCTTTGACATTCAATAATCATAATACTATATAATTATTTATTCTCCTGAATCCACTTATTTTTCCACAGACTGATCAGTTTTCCACACTACCTGAAACATTGTATTTTGATTATCATATTTCACATGATGCAGAATTAAGAACAAATGTAATAAAAGCTAAGTATAAGCTGAATTTATAAGCTGAATTTATTCAATTCAAACCTCTCTTTTCCTCCTTATTGTATAATAGTCCTCATTTAAGCAGATTCAACTTAGAGCCCATATTTTAGATAACAAATGTAACAATTCCTTCTTGTTATCTGTCAGAAACATAATAATGTCTCTGATATATTCTTTCTTATCCAGTGCCACCAAAATTTATTAGATATACCTTCTTTCTAGATAACAACTTGAATGGTTTGCATTTGTTGCAACAACTGTTACGTCCTCCAAAACTTCTTCCCAATGTTTATTGGTTTCTAATAATTTCTCCTCTTCTAAATTTGATACCCAGGTATTATTTCTGTTAGTAAAAAATATACCCTTCCAATCATCACGGCATCACCAATCACATTATATTTACCTTTATTTGAGATTAAACCTATATACCCCAAATGTTTTTCGATTTATTTTATAGCTTCTGTCACTCACAATTTATTTTTTTCCAATAATACTCTTATAATAAACTATGGGAAAAGTTTTTTCAAAAAGCAAAGAATACTGGGACAATATCTGAGACATTCATGTTGCAATTCAGAATAAGCTGTTAATAATGATCTTGTCATTCTTTCTCAATACAAACATCGTTTCTTCCATTTTCAATATATATAGCCCTCATAGATTAACAGTGTCTTACTCTTATCTGTTTTGTACTCATACTCAACCACCCACTAATACTTTCTCATTTCTGTTGTTATATGCTGATTTCATAAACCTGATTATCTTATCAGTCACAGCATAGCAATATAAAGTATCCCATAACCAATAATGTACAATATTATCAAATGTCTACAAAATATTACATATAACTATTTTAATAACTTCATTACCATACTGTTATACACATTTCTTTATTCTGATTTCCTATCATCCAATAAATACTTTCAATGAAAGCATCCTTTTTAATACCCCTCTTAAATCTCCTTGGGAAAATTTTAATTACAATGTTATAATCTGTTATTATTTAATATGATAAGCTTCCAGTTATTTAATTATATCATCTAATTTGTTTCCTTAGTAGCCTGATTATTCCCTCACATACTTTACCTTATGTTTTAATTTTTCTATTCCTTCAATATAGCCAGAAACTGTTTCTGTTGTTCCCTTGTCATCTCTTATAGACTTTCTAAATCAAAGCAGCCATACCAGGTTGTGGCTGTTTTAACACAAATCAATGCCATCTTTATTTCATTTAGATTAACAACCATTTCTAGTATATCATTTGGCTTTTTGTTTACAACCTGTAACAACCGCTAACATATCCCTCAGCTATTTTATTATTTCATCAAGTGCCACTATTCTTTCTCCAGTTTCATTTAATGCTTCCATTATCATTACGTCTTTTTTCTCATTGTTTCCTAAAAAATGACAAGACTGTCTCCTTATTGTCTTGCTAAAATATCTTTCTCTTGTTTAATTCACTCTGCATTTTCTTCATAAATATACCTCTTTCTTTCTTAATATTGTCTGCAATTTTGTTTTACTATCATTTTATCAGTATTTTAATAGGTTTTGCTGCCTTCCTTTATTATTAAAAAAAAACTTTTCAACTTCCATGTATGTTTTCTTATACTTCATAACTCACCCACCATCGTGTCTACAATTCACAAAAGATTTAACTCTAATTTTATGAGCAGTAGTCCAAGTTACTAAGTGATTTGTAATACCTGCAAGTTTATATCCTGCCTACATCTCTTGTAAAATCTCAGAAAATAGTATAAAGACAATTTACTACATCATAATTTTCCCCAAAACTAAATTTCCATATCTTTTTGATTTTCAGCATTTTATCATATCCTGTGTCATTTTCTCTGTTTTCTTTCTAAAATTACAAGTCAGATCCCCTAATATTATTATATTCATATTAATGCCACATATACCTTCAGCTCTTCAACTAACTTCTCTTTGATGTCTGCACTTGTATACACAACTGTTAGCATCACAGAGTTTTCCTTAATCCTTCTTTCTGCAGATAATGCTTGAAATATTAATACTGCTATTCCAGACCATCTGTCGGGATCAAAATCACACATTGTTTCCTTGCTCCACATAAATTCAAACTGAATTGCTTTACAATATCTTGTATTTAACAAAGATATTGCTTGCAACATCAGTTTGTCAGCAATAAAATGCATGCAGCCTTCTGATATTGATAATACTGTTTACATGAGTGCATTATTACAATTTTCCTTTTTCCTGTCCTTTGGAAGAAGTATTTTTATTTTTATTTTCACACACTTTACCCTCCCTCCTGCGGAGCATTTGTATCTGCTATTCGTAATTTTTTCTGTATTTTCATTTTCTCCTCTGATTCTAATATATCAAACAAGCTCTCATTCTACACATTAATAATGTTCTCTTCATTTATTACTTGCCTGTTTTGCATTATGTTCTCTTTTTCATTATCCCATTCTGTGTCACTGCCCCCACCTTCCATTTCATTTTGTGTTTATCTTACACATATTTATTAGTGTCTTCAGATATATTCATATCATGATCAAGTCAAAATTATACAAGCTTGCCACATTTTTTACATTCTGTTTTACATTTTGTCAACAATGTCCTCTCTCCCTACATAGATGACATCTATTTTACCACAGATATTACGAGGTGAGTAGCAAGCCAAAAACAAACATATGTTTGGTTGCCTCCAGTATTAGGAGACCTGTGCAAAAATCTGCAAAAATTAGCATTCAATTGTTTATGGTGATGTAAATTCTAAGACTGAAACTGATAAATGATGACACTTTGAATATCAGATTCTGTTGAACAATTCTGCTGTTCTTCTGTATTGACAGTTATCCATATACATGTATGAGCACTTGTTTGTACTACAATATTATCGGATCATGGATTTCATGATGTAAGCCGATGAGCTTCAGTGGCTTAAATCATTCTTGGTTTACTGAACCCATAGTTTAACTGTATATAGAAAGCTAATCATACAGGTAGATAAATAGATATGTTAACTCATGTTTGCAGTTTGACAATAAGTAAGATTGTGCTGGGCCACAATCCCATTTACAGCAGAGACCTTATGGAATACCTCTTGTGTTGCGATATTTTATAAGGGTAGATCTTCCAAAAGAATAAGAACAAGTTACTGCCAGTACCAGCAATGACTAGTCTAGTTAACATAATAGCTGCTAGAGGATCAGCTGTTGATACAAGGGAGTAACAGCTGGCAGATGGCTTACCTTCTCCAAAGACTGACAAGTAATAAGTACCGGTGACAGTGACCATCTCTAAGAATTCTTGGCGATCTGTACCAAGTTTTTCAGTAGTGTGTGACCTCTGTTGCTTGCCAAACATAAGAACAAATATGTTTCAAGTAGCTTGGTGTTTAAGCTTGCACGTTAGTCATCCTATGGGATGATGGCAAGGCATACAAATTTCAGAAAATTTATTAATATGCAGAACACCCCATCCCTGATTCTTACCCAGATGGCAGGTTCTATATCACAGTCAGCAATGGGGTTATACAACCCCTGGAGGAGTGACCTATGCAGACACTCTTAGGTAAAAGCATGCCATCTGAGAAAGAAAGGGTATGTAAAAGACAATGTGGTTAATATTGGCAACAATGCTTTCTGTGGAGGATGGGAGAAATTTGTAAAACATACATGGAAGTCGAAAACTAATATATCAAACAAGCTCTCATCCTACACATTAATAATGTTCTCTTCATTTATTACTTGCATGCCTTGCGGTTCCAGTAGCACCCTAGAATCCCATATTGTGCATACTGAAATGCAAACCATCTGATCACTAGAATTTAGTATGTTCTTGTAAATATATTTCAGAAGGTAAAGAGGTAATGTTAAATAAGTTGTAATATAAGTAACTGTGGAACATAATGACTAAAATATAGAAGAAAAAGTTGTATTGAGCTGTAAGCCATGATAAGGAAAAGGCAAAAGCTTGCACAGTCTGTCAGATGAAGAGCATTCTGCGGGAAATAAATATGTGACATTAATAACAGCCTATCATAGAAAGTCAGGCAAAGAGAAGGAACAGAATTAAAGACTAAAATACAGAAATAGGGGTCAAAGAAAAATGTCATACAAAATGCAGTTTCATTATGTAGATGAAGATACATCCCTTCTATTCCCACATTAGTCATAAAAATGGCATTAAGCCATCATCTTTATATTAATTGCAGTTCAGGACAGATATATGGTAAGTTTCTAGCATTAAAGATTTTTCAAAAAATGAAGCAGAAAGCAGAAACTCTACTCAGAATGAAGCAATGGCTTTGCATTGTATTCACATTATTTTATTTTTGCTGGTAAAGAAGATGTCTTAATGTGCTGGTTCTTTTGGTCCACCATGTTAGGTAGGCAGGTATAAAGATAGGTAGATATAGTATCTATATATCTCTATCCATCTAAATAAATAGCTAGATAACTATACACATAGATATAAGATAAATCCTATTTTTATAAGCACGTAAACACGACCTGAGATATTCAGAGGAATAGAGGGAATTATGGCTATGGGAATAGTCATAGCTCTGCATCTAAAGCTTCTGAAAAGAACCAAGGTCACATCTGATTAGGTCCAATAACCCAAAGGTTGATATGGACAAAAGCAAGACGGCAGGGATCTAGTGTTATGGCAAGCGCATCACTTTTGTTTGCTCTGCTTTTCTGCTTACCGTGAGACCAACACCATTCTAGTGATGCTCATTAGCATATCTGAACTGAGCAGACTGGAACATATACATATATAATTAATATTTCTCATGCCATACAACGCCTCCTCAAGCATCATGCAGCTGAGTACTGAAAGTGTATAAATTTTAACTCATATATAGGAAACCTGCATCCTCACACCTCACTAAGCTATATAACACCAAGGCCACAATGCCTCTGCAAACAGGATAATATTTGACTTTTTAGAAGACCAAGTATTCACTGACAGTTAGCAGATCTTCATCAGTAAAGTAGATTTATTGGTGAGTTGTCAGGAAACTCACATATCAGTAAAATGTTTTACTATGCCTTAGTTAACAGACCTTTATCTTGAACAGTTCTAACCAAAATTTTTTAACAGAAATAATTATGTAAAGGATCATAAGCCTTTTTACTGTGATATAAGAAATTTAGTACAGCTTTGCCTGCCATTGATTCAGCCCTTATTTTTTAGTATTTACAAAAATATATAAATTAATTCTGACATTAATCATATCAAGATAATGAGCATCATAGATCTATTAAAACACAGTTAATATTAAGCATGACATCATTAACTACCCATATTTTTCTTGGCAGAGCACTGTGAGACTGGCTTTATGACTCAGCAGAATAAGTTACTTATGCTTTTCTCATCTTTATCTTCTTGCTCTATTCTTGTCAACAGGATCAGGTGGCAACAGAGATCCAAACAGAATGAAAGGCTTCACTTGCAAGAGATTAATTTGCACTCTATTTTAAACTGCCATGGCTTATGACTCTCATTATTTTGGAAAATCAGTGCTACTACAGGCTATAATCAACTCAGAAGATAATGTACTCTGATTTTGTACTCAAGTTATTCTGCCTCCATCTACAGGACAAGAATAAAAAAACACTAGCATTAGAGTCTCTTTAAATAACAGAAATGCTGCACATCCATTCCCACCAATATATATATATATATATATATATATATATATATATATATATATATATATATATATATATATATATATATATATATATATATATAAATTAACAGCCATTTGTGTGCAAGGTATGATGCTGAGACAAGAGATAACTTTTCAGCAAAATGCTGAGATGCAACCAAAAGCTAAGCCCATGTATTGTAGGTCAAAGATAAATGAGCATTAACAGCATATATCTCAATTAGCACTATGCTAGTAAGTTATGAGTCTGACCTTTGCACTGGCCGTACTTAATAGACTTATTGTGACCAAACAGTAAGCATTGGTTCTATTTTTCTGCATCCTGTACAGCACGTCAACAGTGCTGCAAAACACGCCCCCTTCACTGCAGTTCTTGTTATACTGGGCTAACAATACATCTACAAAATAGGCTGTAGTAAGAGACTAAAACAGAACTGCTATTGACCTGGCCATGTGAAAATGTGATCTGGTAAACTGTTGTACATACAGTATTGATAATGGAACGTAACAGACAGAGCTTAAATCATGTAAAAATATAGAATAAGGACAGCAATGTTTTGCAATAGACAACAGTCACTGAAACATCATTACAAACAATTATGCCATAACAGGAGGCACCAAGATAATGGTAATAAGCAAAATTTTCCCTCATGAGCTAGGAAACATAATAACAAATGTGGGATACGTCACATTCATACTCTGTACTTAAATGCTATCATGTGGTTTGTTTAAATTGTTCCATAAACCATCCCTCAGTAGAAGATGCTGAATTAAGTTTATAGTAGTAATAATGCCAGAAAACAAAAGTTACATACTTACCATAATGTAAGATCTTCATGATCCATTTCCATCCACTTCAGCCACAGCACTGGAAACCACAGGTTGCAGTTGCTCAGTACATTTAAACCCCCAGCTCTAAACTCTCTCTCTTTACTCCCATGTTGAATCTGACCTCCCCTTATCTCCAGACTCAAATTGCATCTAGGAGCAACTGCATCTTATATTCTCAAATAACAGTAAATAGTAAGTCCTACAAGTCTCCCCACAGAAAGAATTACAATAGATTACTAAAGGTGGATGTGTTTGTTAATGTGGCTGGACACAGGTCACAAAGATCTAATGTTATGGTAAGCACATAGCGTTCATATCTTATATGACCCAGTCCTCCAAACATAGGACAGAATCCCCAGCCTAGAATTCTTGGGTGTCATCAAGACAAAATGGCCATCAACAGAGTAGCCCACAAGACAGATCTGGACCTTGAGATTATATACAGCTTATACTGTCTTGCAAAAGTGTGCAGTGAAGCCCTTATCACAACAGTACAGATATCACCCATAGCAGAAGTTCTGAAAAAGGCCAAAAAAGTTGCTACAGCTGTAGCCAAATGTGCTTTGTCTTTTTTTGGCAAAGATTTGCTGTATTTTTCATAATAGAAAATTATGCATTCTGATAACGACCAGGAAAGAGTGACCTTCGAAACTTTGTGTCCCACTGTTTGTGAGCAAAGTAAACAAAAAGTTGACAATCTTTCCATTTTTCCTGCAAGATTTAAATCTTTTTGTAGATGAACATAAAGACAATGCAGTAAGTGCTTTTCCTAATCAGTCTGCTCAGGGAAGAAAACTGAAAGGAGAACATACTACCGGTTAGTGTCAGTCTCCAAAGCTACCTCAACTGTAAAATCTGGATTTGTACATGGACACCCTGTCCGTATGATAAAACATACAGAGGTTTAGAAGAAAAAGCTTGAAGCGTACACACTCTTCTAGAGGAAATGATTGCTACTAAGAAAAGTATATTCAATGTCATAGACTTGAGCTCTGCTTTAGAAACTGGTTCAAGTGAAGTTTGTGTCAATTTTTCCAGCATGAAATTTAGATCCCAAAATGTAATAGACTATCTAAGGGGGGAGGGTCACACTAAACTGTACCTCTGAGAAAATCCATGCAAACCCTTAAAGATATGACAGATGAGGATTTCACCCACAGATGTATGTGTGAAAGAGCACAAAGGCCCTGATTGCAAGAAACCTGGATACCTCATCATACATATTAGCCAGGAATTGTAACACCACTGAAATAAGAGCTGTGTATGGATCTATTCCTTGGTCAGCTTCCCAAATGGAAAATTGTACCCATTTACTATAATAAGTTTTTGTAGTTGCTGGTTTCTGTGGTGCTGTAAGCATCTGGATCACATACTTGGTAAGATGGATCAGCAATGTATTCATATTTACCATCAATTGATGTAAGGGCCCCTTACAGGGCATCAGTGAGTATCTACTGACCTTGCCTGCTAATGAATTTGCCTGACCATCAATGTACACTGGTGAGATGACATGGACCATTTCCCATACCACATTGCTTCTCAATATGGGGGGTGCAAGACTAAATCCTACTTTGCTTGCTAATATACCAAACCCCTACCATCTTGTCAGTCATGAGGGGAGAAAGTCCTTCAAGGCATGCTACGTAAGGAAACTGAAATACAAAATCCTGAAATAACACTGAATGTATACATGAACAGGCATATAAAACATAAACTTAAAATTCTGAAGGAAAATACATAAGCCATGTTTTGCAGATGTCATGTGCTCTCCATACCTCATGTGGGTACTATGTTTCCCACACCCATCAACATATATGCTCAACTCAAGATTGTACAATCCTTGGTCAGTGACTCTAGTCATGCATCGCTGCCACTCTGTAGAACAGAATAGGGTTGTACAAACTCAGATTTATAATAAACATATATATTAAGGGTTGAGTTCATAGCCTCCCATGGGAGAGCAGAGAACATGACCCCATGCAAAAACATAGGTTCACAGGTGTATACTAGAGTAATGAACATTTGGACCTCTATAATCCCAGCCATGCAACCCAAATGTATTCCACAAGCTATTGTGCCTTAGAAGTTATTTTAATGAGTATATGTTAGTTAGGGCATTATTTAGCAGCTGCCTTTGTCAGTTAGAGACACAGCTGTCATACCAGGGGTGAATTTTCAATTTTCCATTAATTAGTCCAGGTTGCACTTGAATATGGTTATGGAAGGGCTCTGCTTCACATGGATGGGAAGCCAATTCCAGAGAAGAAGAATTCTCTAAGATATATACCCGTGCCTCCAACATGTCCTATTTAAGTCCCAAGCAAACTTTAAATCCTTAGATCTAATAATTCAGGTGCTGTTCATTTTGTTGGTATATAAAAAGTACATGAGAGCAGGTTCCAAGGATGCCTTGTCATAAATCGCCTCCCAGTAGTCCATAGGAAGCAGAGTATATAAATAGGGCTTTGAGGTCATCTGCACAGGACATTGTTTTATGCCCAGTATTCTTTTTGTGGAGAAAGTCTGTGAGTTGCTGCATGTGCCTGGTCAGGTACATACAGAAGGGGACTTTATACTCAATAATGGGTCTGATAATGGCTGAGTACAGTGGCACAATGGCTTCCCTGAACCTAGATGCCATACCCTTACTTATAAGTTGAGTGACATAGAATGACTTTCTTATGACCTTAAATACATCTTGATCAAAAGCCAGGTAACTATCTACATGAGACCACAAATCCCTGACTGCTGTGTCTACTTTTAGGGGTGTTTTATCAATGAGGTAGTTCCCCTGGGTGGCTGACTTCCCAAAAGGTACTATTATGCATTTTTTGACAATGAGTTGTAAGCTGTGGCTTTGGCGCTAGTCATTTGTCTGTATTAGACCATACTGTAAGATGTTAGTATTTTGGAGGGTTATTTGAGTCTAACTAGCTTGCAATCAGCTGCAAAGTTGGTAATGCAGACGCCCTTGGCATTGGCCTTTGACTTCCAAAAAATAGATGCCAAGGAGGAGCAAACCGAGCATAGTGCCCTGAGGGTCTTAACTGGTGACTGGCCTCTTTGTGGAGGTGGTCTCTCCAATCCTACCTTCCTGGGTCCTGTATGTGAGACAGTTTTCAAGTTACATATGGATTTATGCCAAATTCCGTGAGTTTGTTTAGAATACCTGAGTAGAGTATTGTATCAAATACCTTACCTGGGTCAAGGTAGGCAGTATACACCAATTTGCCCTCATCCATTGTCTTTGTGACTTTCTCATCAGGTTCAGTAGACATGACTTACCTTTGACAAAATCAAACTGAGTTTCCAGTGGTTGAAGGTTTTCAATGCCATTGTTAATCATTTCCATGAAAATTATTTCCATGGCTTTGCATATGAGGCTAGTCAGACAAATGGGTTTGCATTTCCCAGGCTATGGTGATGGTCCACCCTTGTGCAGAGGGATGACCATTGCAGTCTTCCATTTGCATGACATACAGCCTGTGTGGAGATTATGGTTGAATGTTGACTCCAGTAGCCCAGATATGTCAAAGTTCAGGCTACATAGTTTGCTCCAGGTATATTATTAGGGCCCAATGAATCTGTATTCTTGGCTTTAAAAAGCATATCTTAAGATCTACTCCCTTCTCCCTAATGATAGTTGGAGGGGTTAAGTTAGGTGGTATTTCCTCGGGGGGGGGGGTTGGCTGGGGGTGAGACAGAGGTAAAGTCTGAGATGAATTTGTCAGCCAAAAGATTTGCTACATCTCCCAGTTCTGTGAGTGTGGCTCCATTTACCAACAGTTCAGCACACTGCTGTGTACTGCTCTTGAGGTTTCAGACATAGGTACAGAAGATCGTATGGCTGTACTTGGCCTGGGACATTGTCTTGGGCTCACAGTTTGCTTTGTTGGACTCAATTAATCCTCTTAGTTGTCTATTCAGTTTGATGAGACAGCTATCTTTTTTCGTGTACACTTCCTAATTTTAGCTAAGTTTTTTTTTTCTTTCGTTATACAACTTTAATTTTGGATTCCACCAGGGTGATTTGTTTTTGAGTTAGTTGTGGCCTTATGTCTGGTAGACACAGCAGCCTCCATGCAGTCATTGACATGGTTGCACAGAGCTCTTGTAAATAATTCTGCATAGGCTGCTGTGTTATCTGAGTTTGAATGGGCATGAAATTTTGACAGGTTATCACATAATAAAAAATAATTTGCCATGGAGTAGTTTCTAACTGATACAGGTTTTTAGGTTACATAATTGATTCTTATTTTGAAGGAGTCCTCATTGTGGTCTGAACTTACCAGAGAGGACATGCCACTGGTGGGAGTGCAGCATTCTCTCATATTTGTGAGTACCAAGTCCAATATATTAATACCTCTAGTAGGCATATGCACTAACTGGTGCAGGTTTGACTTTACTAAGCTTAGGAATGCCTGCTGCTGTAATTTGGGGTCATGTAAGATTCTCAGTTTTTAGAGGGATAATTAAAGTCCTTCATGAAACATTGTATTTGGTTAAATGGAGAGTGTCTCTTTTAGGTCTAATTTTCATGGGACATAGAAGGAGACGTATACCTTGCTGGGATATGGTAGGGGAATTTGTCTATGTTTGTCTGGGCATGAAAAAACTCTAGTGTATTATCCTGTTTAACCAGTCTAGAGGTATGCTTGTTGTTGATGTAGATAAAGACACCTCCACCTTTTGTTTCTGTGTGTTCAGTTGCTGGTCTAAATATGCTGAAGTTTGGACTGCTGGGGTACTCTCTGCTACTTTAAACTATGTCTTGTTTACTGCACAGATTCCTGTATTCTCTAAGGTGAGGACAGCTTGAATGGAGTGGAGCTTCTTTCTTAGACTCCTGGCATTGAGCTGTAACACCTTTAGACTTCTGTGGTTAGATTTTCCTATGTTGGAAAATTTGTCAGTTTGACATTACATAAAAAAAGGCTCTGTGGGGGAGGACAATGTTTTAGCCAATATTTGAAAGCCTTGAGGGGCCAGGTGCAGACCATCCTTGGCAAAACAATGTGGGTTATTAACCATGATCTGGCACACTGACAAAAATTGTATCCGCATAACATGATACCAGAAACTAAGCCAATTATTGAATTCAGTTATCTTCTGTTCATATTATGGCATCATCCTGGGGGAAGGCAGAATGCTGCTCAGTGTTAGGCACATATCAGCATAGGATTCATAGTATGACAGCTCCATAATGTCTCATGTCATACAGTCTAGAGAGGTACTTCTCAGCATTTACACCTAGGTTGTATTTCCTCGGGGAGGCTGGCTGGGGGTGAGACAGAGGTAAATGGATAATGACGGAATCATACTGATACCCGTGGTGCAATAACTGAGTGCATACTTAAGTTGGCAGATCCTGGTTTCTAATAGGCAACTAATCACTATTTTCTCCTTGTTCAACCCAGTGAGTGGAGTATCAATATGCTGTACAATGGAGTTCCCTATGACCTGAGTCCTGAGTAGTATATTAGCCTCTCTTGTGGACTTGGTAGATGAGGCTCCACTGGGTGTGCATGTAGGGGTTTGGAGGGTGGCTTAATGGTTAAGGTGTTTGCCTTACAAACACAAGGTGCAGGGTTTGAGTCTCACACGGGATAATTGGCTAGGCTTAAACTGGCTTGCAAGGGTAGTTAGCTTAGTACTAACCTATATGCAGTGTTGGGTGTTGTTTTTGTTGAGTGCTTTTGGATTTGCTGAGGATAGTTTTTGCCAGTGAAATATCTGGGAGGTTTGGGGGATTTGGGAACATTGCTGTTAAGTGTCTCAGCATATGTAAGTCTATGTATGCATGAGTACTAAGTGTGGTGGATGTAGCATGTGTGTCTCTGACAACAGATTATTATGAGTGTTTGTATGTAAAAGTTTTGTCTCCACAGACATTTTGTATATACATCTCTTGCACGCTGTATTTATTTCTTTGGGGATTATATGGTTGCCAGTGAATATAAGACATTTGTTACATTGTGTCAATATTCCCATACCCACCAAACTACCCATGGAGAAATTGGGAAAGTACACAGCCATGCTGTCAGGTCCTTTACTGAGTAACTACTAGAGTGCTGTGTACAATGGGTTAATAGTGGGTTGTCTAAAGGTGCTTTTGAGGCTAGATACTAGACTCGGTTTTATAATACTAAATTCAAGTAGGAATTCAAGTGCTCCCCAACATGTAAACTAGCTGGTCTATGCTACTCAACATGCAAAGTAGCTGGTCTACACTCACCAAGTTATTTTTATAGTTTCAGAGGTGGTTTTATAGGGAAAATTTGGTTTCCACCTGTCTGTGTCTATACTGGTCACTACTAACCACTGCTGTACAATGAGCAGTGGGGACAAGCATTTAAAACACAGGCAGCTGGCTTCTAAGCCATCTGACCAATAAAGCTACTATGCTTACAGCTTTCTTATGTGTTTCTCAACTCATATAGACCAGGCTACCACTAATTGCCACAAAATGGAATATAACAGTCCTCTTTATGTAAAAGCAACTACCTGAACAAGGTGATTGCAAGTGTTAGGGACCTTTACAGTGATTTAAAGTGCAAAATCAACAAATAAAGCAGTCACACTCAAAAACAGCCAACTGAAGAGGAAAACAATTAAAGAAATCTTCCATCTGCCAAGGATAGAGCTGGATTAATTTATGACCTTCTCAGAGTGTGGCAAGGCTGACAAGCAGATGGAAGCTCTGAGAAAATGAACAGGAGACAGTTTTGTGGTCAGGGGAGTTTACTCGAGCAATCAAGAGCAATACTAGTTCACTGGATGGGGATTTTTCATTATGGATATATAGAAAGTAATGGGTGGGAAAAGTATTGAAATAGCTTGCACATTAGATAGTAGTAATGAAAGGGGGGGGGGACTTTGGAAGTTAGATTACCATAAGGGGTGGAAGCCAGAGACACAGTCTTTTACAACCACAACAAGAAAAGGGTGAGGTGGTTAGGAAAAAAATCAATCTGCAAGAAGCAGACTAGCTAGAGAAGGATCTAATTCCCACCTGGCCAAAACATCCCTCCACTAGAAAACCTCCTCAGCTGGTCTACCCACCATCTCCCCCAAGAAACTATCATCTTAGGTGATTTCAATATTGACTGGCAATCCTGTTCTGGCAACAATCCAACCCATCATGTACACCTTCATGGCTTCACCCAACTAGTTCAGTCACCAACAAGGATAAATAAAAACTCCAGCAAGCACACTACCCTGGATTGGATACTAGTCAGTAAGAACCCCCAGTCATATATAACAGGCTGCTTATCAGATAGCCTCAGTGATCACTCCCCAACATTCCTACTCAAAAAATACCTGTACCAAGCTAAACCTGTCATCTATCATCAAATATGTAAAAAATAAACATTAACCCACTCACATTCATCTCATCCCTCAAAGAATGTAACTGGCATGCTCTAAAGTACCTCAGTCTAGATGACGCAGTTGAATTTTTAATACTACCTTCCTGAACATCCTTAATTACCATGCCCCCATAAGATTTTCCAGAACCAAAGCACAACCCTCCCCATGGCTACAGAAAACCACTAAGTCAGAAATGAAAAACAGGGATAAAGCCTGGGAGCACTGGCGCAAAACCAAAACCCCCGCAGCTAGACAGAAATTCCTAGAACTACGCAATAGAGTCAAAAGCTAATAAACGGGACAAATTCCAATACTACTAGTCTGCCCTAGACTCCTCACAACACAGCCCCAAACAATTCTGGTCCTCCATAAACTCCATCCTCCACCCAGGTAAAGTCAGTACCCCTCCTCCTAACATCCCTCACTCCTCAGAAAATATTGCTACCTCATTCAACACACACTTCACCCAAACCATACTATCACTAGCTAAACAACACAACCCCCCTCCCCTCCAACCCACACCTTCAACTAGTAATCTCCCCACTGCCTTATCTTTTTCTCCTGTACCAACCTCCAACATAAAAAAACTCTTAACTAAACTTAAACCCACCAAATTAGCAGCAGACAACCTCCCAAGTGAATACCTACAAATCGCAGCTGATGCTCTGGCCTACCCAGTATCCATCTTGATTAACCGATCTCTGTCAGAAAGTTACGTTCCCACATTGTGAAAAGTCTCACATATAATTCCCCTCCACAAAGGTGGACCCTCTGCAGAACTAACCAATTACCGCCCCATAGCTATTCTCTCTCCACTCTCCAAAATACTAGAGAGATGCATACACTCTCAGGTCTCACACTACCTCCTTACTAACAACCTCCTTTCCAGTACTCAGCATGGTTTCCGACCAAACCATAGCACCACCACTGCCTTACTCTCCTTTACTAACACTATCCTTCAACATAAAAACAATGGCTATCTCTCCTCTGCTACTTTCCTAGACCTATCTAAAGCATTTGACATGGTCCCACACAAATAACTTATCTCTGTCCTCAATAACCTGTCCTTCTCACAATCAGTCACCAACTGGTTTCAGAGTTACCTGTCTGACCGCCAACAATCCGTTGTATGGCAGAATGACATATCTCCCCAACTACCTGTCTCCATAGGGGTTCCCCAAGGATCCATCCTTGGACCCCTACTTTTCTCTGTTTACACCAATAATCTAGCCTCTGCCACAAAACATGGCACACACTCATCCAATACGCAGATGACTCAACCATCATCTGCTCAGCCCAGTCCCTACCCAAACTGCAAAAAGTCACACAGGAAGCCTTTTCCTCTGTTGAAACATGGTTATCCAATGCCCAATTAATACTCAACCCAAACAAAACTAAACTACTCATCTTCCAACTCACCAAACATACTCAAAACAACTCTCACTTTAACATCACAGCAAAAGACAACACCACTATATACCCAACTGAACACACCAAATTGCTAGGAGTGGAAATAGACAATAAACTAAAATTTGACATTCACATATCCATGACCATAAAAAAAGTCCACAAAAAACTAGGAGCATTATACAGAAATAAACAATTTCTCACCAAAGCAGCAAAGATTTCAGTAGCAAATTCCCACCTTATCTCCACCCTACTTTATGCCTCTCCAGTATATACCAACCTAAGGCAATGTGATCTAAACAAGCTAGAGACCTGCTACAACAAAATCGCCAAATTTGCCACAGGGGCATCCTACCATAGTCACCACTGTCTCTCACTTGCTGAACTGGGCTGGCTTGAACTCCCTCACCTCCTTCAGTGGTATCAACTCTCGCCCACAAACTAGTAAACCATCCACTAAATGTCCCATCCCTCCAGAATCTACTCCAACCCTATTGCACCACCAGACCACTAAGATCCAGCAACAAAAATCACTTGCAGATCACTAAAGCCAATAACTCTGCTGGGGAAGCACTATTCTCTTGTGCCATAGCCAAATTATGGAACTCACTCCCACCCACAATTACCTCCGTACCATCATGCACCAACTTCAAAACTTTATTAAAAGCGCACCTAAAAACATGCTGGCTATGCCCTTGCAACTCCCACTCTAATATCATCCACCCCATCCAACTACTACCTTTCTTTCACCTCCACTAACTACCTTGATGATAGCAAGCTCAGATGCTCATAAGCCTAGTACTTATTATACAGCAGAAACTTCTCATTGTTACATTTGTTAATGCCTGTTATGTACTTCACAGATAAAGATTCTAGTTGTCTACTGATGTACTATGTTCTTCATCTGTAAATATGTTGTAAGTAATTTCTATGTTAAATTGTTAATCACTATGTAATCCAATGTAACTACTGTCTGTTTATTTTACTGTGGAGCTTTTCTCCCCGGGCCTCCGCTGAAAATGGACCCACGTCCAGTCAGACACTCCCGGTCAACAAATTTAAATAAATAATAATAAATAAATAAATAAATAAATAAATAATCTAATCAATTAAAGCCAGTATTGGACCACTAGTCCTATGACTCTGGCTACAGGTCAATGACCTCAGGTAGGTCAGAATTTGAGAAACTTTAGCTTAATGTCTCAGTGGGGGCTGGGGAAGACACAAAGAACAGAGGAAAACTAGTAGCAAAGTAAACAGAAAGGCAGTGGAATGCAACTTTAAGCAGATAACTCAAGCAGCAAAACTGAAACATAAACAACTGTAAAAGCACTGAAGAACCAATTCTTGAGCAGAATTCACAATACTACCACTTCTATAATCATAACACAGACTAAGGCACCAGACTATGCAGAAATTTACCAGTAATGCTGTTTATGGGAAAATGTGGTAATAAATGTCTAAATGAGGCTCATATTTGGAAGCAGCTCAAAGTTCTACCACAACTGCTAATAAAATTATAAGACTAAAGTCCCAAACATGGACCAAATGTAAACAGTTAGTTTTTGCAAGTAAATCTATTTAGATAGAAGAGCAGTATAATATAAGCAAGACTAAGATCTTGCAGTAGTATGCACTCTTCTCACAACTACAAATGAAGCTACAAGACTAGGGTCCCAGAGCAAACTAAAAAATAAATGCAAGCAAATGACTTTTTAGGGTGAAACATGGCAAAAAGCATAAAAGTGCAAAAAAGTATTATCACACAGGTCACTATAAGGGCAACTTAAAATATTTAAGCAGAATTTAATTAAAAGCTTTTTTCTTCCTCACACTTCAGGGCTTTAAACCCCTTTTGGAGTTTTGAATATTGCTTAATTATATTCATCTATGTTAAAATTATGTTTTTTATTTGCTCTCATATACATATTCAATGTCTGACACAGTATTGCAGTGGGTAGCATTGTCATCTCACAGCAAGAGACTCTCCAGTTTGATTCTCAGATGGGGGTGCCTTCTATTCTGAGTCTACAAGTTCTCCCTTGTGTTCCTGAGGGTTTTGCCCGAGTACTCTGGTTTCCTCATGTAGATCAGAGTGTGATGTATCTTTAAGAAGCTTTCCAGTAAGCTAGCATGTGTCTATAAATACTGAGCATGTGCAAGCAAGACTGTCATTTTGTAGTGAGCTGCAGAGGTGTAAGCATGTATATATATGTAGTAGTCAGCCAGTTAGTTAGTTCATTTATATTTTATGTTGCAGCTATTCATCCTGATGTGTTTGTATGTAATAAAGTATATAAACTAACACCCAAGCCTCTTCATCTTAATCAGCTATACAAGACGAGTGATGTGGTGTCAGAATGGGATCCAGAGTCAAGACCATGAGGCACTCAGTTAAAGTTGAAGAATATATAGGAGTGGATCATCCCTACAACTCACAAAACAGATCAGAAATGAATTTCAGGTACTAAAACTCGCTTAAATGATTTTTTACTCAACGAATATAAAACAAAGCAGTCAGAATGCTCAAAACAACTCACAAAACAGATCAGAAATGAATTTCAGGTACTAAAACTCGCTTAAATGATTTTTTACTCAACGAATATAAAACAAAGCAGTCAGAATGCTCAAAATGAATTTCTAGTTAAACAAAATGTCCGAAGCTGCGACATATTGATAAAAATTTTCAAAATAGTTACAAAAGTATTTGAAATTATATTCTAATCCCATTAAATGTATAAAACAAGGGAAACAACTGTATTTTTTTCACTATGTGCTACTTTTTCGCATTAACTAAAGCTATTCAAAATATCAGAAGTGTGCAAAGTATTTGTAAGTTTGTGTAGTATTACAGTGCAGTTATTTTGTAAAATACAGCCATTTCAAAGAATATTTCTCAAAGTACAGTCTTTCAAAGAGTTTATTGTGCATTTGAATGTTGTTGCAAGTACTTGGTGTGTGAGCATGTTCATTCATAATTATAGGTGCCATATTTTGCATTTTGTTTAAGCATAATTTGTTGGCATAGCAGAAGGATTTTGCAGACCTGCTACACTTGTATTTGATAATAATATTGCAGAAAATTGAACAATGTTTGAGCAAGAGTACAATATTTTCATACAGGCTGCATTTTCTGACAAAGATGCACATACAAAGGCATTCTGCTTAATTTAGCTGGTTCAGAAGCCATTGAAAGAGAGCATTAATTTGTGTATGCACCTGCTCTGTATGCAAGGGAGTGGGAAAATTGCCATATAGTGGTACCAGCTGAAACAAGGGAGACCCAGAGTGCTTAAAATGTAAATTTAGGGAAATGTGTAACCCCCAATTGAATATAACAATGGAAAGGCACTTATTTTACACAAGAGATCAAAAGCCTAGTGGAACTTTTGCAGCATATGTAACTGACTTGAGGAATAAGGCTAAAATGTGAAGATTTTGTGATTTAAGGGATTAGTTGATAAAAGACAGGCTTGTGTGTGGTATTAAAGATGATGCAGTGAGAAAGATTGCTTCAAGATCATGATTTAACTTTGAATAAGGCCATAGAGGCTTGTCAGATATGCGAGTTTACAGAAAAGCATACAAACATGCTTACAAATAAGAAATGCATGCTTCCAACACTTTCCAATGCTAATTTTGATAGTATGCAGCATGTGGTTAAAGGATATAAGCCTAAGGGCATGTCCCCACCCTGGACCTCCCTAGCAAAGTCTGTCACAACTTCAGTGAAACCCAGAACCTTTCTAGCAAACATCAAGGCATGTTCTGTAAAGCAGACATGTTCAGTGAAGCACAAGGGTGAGTCAGTAAATTCAAAGCATGTGCCCCCACCTAGCCTCATAGTCAGCTGTCGTAATTGTGGTGGAAACCATGAGACTAAAATAGAAAAGTGCTTAGCTTTTGCTCAGAAGTGCCACCACTGTAAAAAGTGGAATAATTTTCAAAGGTTTGGTAAGCCAAAAGAAGTTCATTCTTTTATTGAGAACATTCCAAGAGACAGGTTGATCAATTAGAAAGCTGTGACCCTACTTTTTATGTTGATGGTGTGTTTGTGCATGATGAAACAGTCAATGCAATAGATTTGTGGGCAAAGAATGAAATATTTTGTACTGTTCAGATTAATGGGAGACCCACAGAGCTCAAAGTTATACTAATTCAAAGTGCAATATTATGTCTGCAGAAACATTTGTTAGAGTAAGAGCTGTTGAGAAGCTTGATTTGGCAAAGTGTGCAAAGCTTGTTGCTTATGGTAGTGAAGAGATTCAAACCAAAGGCTCAGTAGTGCTTTCAAGTTACTTCTGGTAACAGCTATAAGTTGCAATTTTATGTAGTCAAAAGGCACATACAGTCATTATTAGGCCTCAGAGACGGTTTGAAAATGAGACTGCTTTCATTTAATGAGAAAGTCCACCACGTGAGCTTGAAAGACAACTGTTCTAATTTCACCCAGACTATTTTTTCTACCTACGCTGATCTTTTCAAAGACAAACTAGGCAAACTCCCAGTTGTGTACTCCATGAAGTTAGACTCTGAAGTCACCCCAGTCATCAGACCAGCACAGAAAATTTCAGTAGCTATGCAAGGTAGAGTTAAAGTCGAGCTAGACAGAATGGTGCAGCAAGGAATGATTTGTCCAGTAGAAGAAGCAACTGAATGGGTATCCTCCATGGTAGTAGCTCATAAGAAAAGCTCAGGTGATATCAGAATATGTATTGATCCATGAGACTTGAACAAAGCACTAAAATGACCTCATCATCCTATGTGTACAGTGGAAGAAATTGTTGCTCCTATGCCAAATGCCACTGTTTTTTCTGTCTTAGATGCAAAACGTTCATTTTGGCAAATTTTACTTGACTGAATATCTTCATTGCTAACCACTTTCAGTACTCCTTTTGGCAGGTACAGATTTTTGTGAATGCTATTTGGGATAAATTCTGTCAGTGAAGTCTTTCAGTGTGCAATGGAACAATTTTTTCTGGATATCCATGTGCTATTATAATAGATGATATCCTTGTAGGAGGCAATGGTGAAGTCAAACATAATAGAAACCTCAGGAAAGTTCTAGAAAGTGCTCGTGAAGTGAATCTTATGCTGAATCCTTAGAACTGAAAATTCAGGCAACAAGAAGTTACTTATGTTGGTCATTTGTTTGCTAGTTCAGGCTTAAGACCAGATCCTTCCAAGAAAACAGCAATTCTTGAGATGCCAGTTCCTGACAATCTTCAAGCCCTACAACATTTTCTTGGCATGGTTACTATCTAGGCAGGTTCATTCCAAATTTGAGATGACTTTCAGCACTGTTAAGAGAGCTGACATGCAAAGATGTAACTTGGTCCTGGTGTGAACAACACCAAAGAGCATTTGATGTCTTTGAAACAGAGAATTGCCAGTCCACCTATTTTAAGATGCTATGATGTTCACAAACCATTTACGCTTTCTTGTGATGCTTCTAAGTTTGATCTTGGTACAGTCATTCTTCAAGAGGGTAGACTGGTAACCTACGCTTTGAGAACTCTAACCCAAACTGAGATGCAGTATGCTCAGATAGAGAAAGAACGCTTGGCAATTGTGTTTGCATGTTCGAAGTTCCATGATTATATTTAAGGCTGACCTATTCAAATTGATACTGACCACCAACCTCTCTTCACTGTTTTGAGAAAGCCTGTACACACAGCTCCTGCAAGATTGCAACACATGATGTTGAAATTGCAAAAGTATAATTTCAGTCTTGTTAACACAAAAGGCAAACTTCTTTATTTCGCTGATACTTTATCCAGATCGCCCAGGAAAACCACTGAACAGCATAAAAATGAGAAACCTGAATTTGAAATCATGGAAGTGAGAAATTTTTCTTCCAAAAGTGGTTGTTCCAAAATCCTTGCAACAAGAGTATATTAACATCTTGCATCATGGCCACCCAGGAATTGATTCTACCAAAAGAAGGGCGAGTGGATGAGGATTTTGGCCTTCTATATTAAGAGGTATTGAGAAGTCGCAGTAAAAACCAAATGGTGCTGGCAAGAGTTACCTCCAACAACAATGAAATGAACAGTAAAAAACAAAGCAGGAGGTAGCAGCCACGGCTATGTAGAATAACAGCTTTATTAGTAAAAGAGGTGAGCGCTTTCGTGGCACCAGCCATTTCATCAGACAATCAAAGAAGAGTAAAACACAGCATTTATACCAAGCTTATCATTGCCATCAACTACCCAATTAATCCTTAAAACCATATACCTAGTTTAAAAATGTTTATACCTAGTGTGAAAATTTTTAAAAGCTTAAAATTAAAAACAGCTTGACAATAGAAACAGTATATCACATCATACAACTTAATACATACAATATAAAAGTATAAAAATATATAAAAGTATAAAAAAGTATAAAAGGTCGAGGGGGGTACTACCTACTATTTCTTTAAATCTCTATTTAGAAGAATGGGTTTAATATTAATTTTGTCATTCAGGCCTACCCCAATGTTAGCTCGTAGCCTTATAATCCATTCTAGTTCCCTAGTTTCTACTCTGTTCCTAACATCTCCACCTCTATTGTCAGTATAGACTTTATCTATTACTAAAAATAAAAATTTGTGTGTCTCATCATGGTCCCTCACATGCCTGGCTAAGGCATTTGTCTCTATTCCTCTGGTGATATCATATATATGCTCCCTCATCCGGTCTCTCAGCCTTCGCGTTGTCATTCCAACGTAGAAGGCAGGACAGACTGTGCAGTGTGCCAAGTATATAATATTCATACTGTCACAGTTAGCTAATAATCTGAAGGTAAACTCCTTCTTTAGAGCTGAATGTAGAAATCTACTTCCAGTGTCAACGAAGGTGCAGTAATTACATTTATTGCAGGGGAAGGTTTCATATCTGATTGCATTTTCTATTCTTGTTTCCATGGGTTGTGGTCCACATAATAATCTTTTTACAGATTTTTTATTCTTAAAAGCAAATCTCGGGGTCTCACCTACCAGCCTTTTAACATCATCATCAGCACATAGTATATTCCAGTTTTTTTATATACTTCCTGTAAAGAACTAATGTTACTCGAGTAGCAAGAAGAGAACAGTGAGTATGTTGTTGCTGCAATGAGAAAAGACTTGTTTAAAATCGAGAATGATTTACAGAAATTGAAACGGCTTCAGTCACAGAGACTTTATTTTGAAGCCTGTCTAAACCTTAATATAGTCCCTCGGGGCTTAAGGGTACTGAAAATGCCCACATATAGAACTATGTACAAAGATTTATTATTAAAGTGGCAGCAGATTAACTTAGAAAACAGTTGCAATTATATGCAGCTACTAATAGATTTCTTTAAGCCAGAAGAACTCACTATATCATCCAATGTCTGTAAACTGCAAGCAGAACTCTATTCATAATTACTAGTACAAATAGCTAAATCCAATAATTCAGCTGGTGACGCATTGTTCCCTAATACAGTGGGTAACACCTGGAACAGCCTCCCTAATCACCTAACCTCCCTAGCCTCAGCTAACCTATTTAAAAGCAAACTAAAACCCTACCTTAAATCACACTGGTTATGCCCCTGTGTCAACCCAGACTAACTACCAAACCCTTCCCTTAACACCTATCTTCTCATGAGTATAATCTTGTGTCTTCTCTAATGATAATAAAGTTAATATGACTATACAGCAGACTAATGTCCTGTACATATGTTGAATGATCTCTATTGATAATAAAGTTAATGTGACTATACAGCAGACTAATGTCCTGTACATATGTTGAATGATCTCTATTGATAATAAAGTTAATGTGACTATACAGCAGACTAATGTCCTGTACATATTTTGAATGATCTCTATTGATAATAAAGTTAATGTGACTATACAGCGGACTAATGTCCTGTACATATTTTGAATGATCTCCATTGATAATAAAGTTAATATGACTATACAGCAGACTAATGTCCTGTACATATTTTGAATGATCTCTATTGATAATAAAGTTAATGTGACTATACAGCGGACTAATGTCCTGTACATATTTTGAATGATCTCTATTGATAATAAAGTTAATGTGACTATACAGCAGACTAATGTCCTGTACATATTTTGAATGATCTCTATTGATAATAAAGTTAATGTGACTATACAGCGGACTAATGTCCTGTACATATTTTGAATGATCTCTATTGATAATAAAGTTAATGTGACTATACAGCAGACTAATGTCCTGTACATATGTTGAATGATCTCTATTGATAATAAAGTTAATGTGACTATACAGCGGACTAATGTCCTGTACATATTTTGAATGATCTCTATTGATAATAAAGTTAATGTGACTATACAGCAGACTAATGTCCTGTACATATTTTGAATGATCTCTATTGATAATAAAGTTAATGTGACTATACAGCGGACTAATGTCCTGTACATATTTTGAATGATCTCTATTGATAATAAAGTTAATGTGACTATACAGCGGACTAATGTCCTGTACATATTTTGAATGATCTCTATTGATAATAAAGTTAATGTGACTATACAGCAGACTAATGTCCTGTACATATGTTGAATGATCTCTATTGATAATAAAGTTAATGTGACTATACAGCGGACTAATGTCCTGTACATATTTTGAATGATCTCTATTGATAATAACGTTAATGTGACTATACAGCGGACTAATGTCCTGTACATATTTTGAATGATCTCCATTGATAATAAAGTTAATGTGACTATACAGCGGACTAATGTCCTGTGCATATTTTGAATGATCTCTATTGATAATAACGTTAATGTGACTATACAGCGGACTAATGTCCTCTACATATTTTGAATGATCTCCATTGATAATAAAGTTAATATGACTATACAGCGGACTAATGTCCTGTACATATTTTGAATGATCTCTATTGATAATAAAGTTAATATGACTATACAGCGGACTAATGTCCTGTACATATTTTGAATGATCTCCATTGATAATAAAGTTAATGTGACTATACAGCGGACTAATGTCCTGTACATATTTTGAATGATCTCTATTGATAATAAAGTTAATATGACTATACAGCGGACTAATGTCCTGTACATATTTTGAATGATCTCCATTGATAATAAAGTTAATATGACTATACAGCGGACTAATGTCCTGTACATATTTTGAATGATCTCTATTGATAATAAAGTTAATGTGACTATACAGCGGACTAATGTCCTGTACATATTTTGAATGATCTCCATTGATAATAAAGTTAATATGACTATACAGCAGACTAATGTCCTGTACATATTTTGAATGATCTCTATTGATAATAAAGTTAATGTGACTATACAGCGGACTAATGTCCTGTACATATTTTGAATGATCTCTATTGATAATAAAGTTAATGTGACTATACAGCAGACTAATGTCCTGTACATATGTTGAATGATCTCTATTGATAATAAAGTTAATGTGACTATACAGCGGACTAATGTCCGGTACATATTTTGAATGATCTCTATTGATAATAAAGTTAATGTGACTATACAGCGGACTAATGTCCTGTACATATTTTGAATGATCTCCATTGATAATAAAGTTAATGTGACTATACAGCGGACTAATGTCCTGTACATATTTTGAATGATCTCTATTGATAATAAAGTTAATATGACTATACAGCGGACTAATGTCCTGTACATATTTTGAATGATCTCCATTGATAATAAAGTTAATGTGACTATACAGCGGACTAATGTCCTGTACATATGATCTCTATTGATAATAAAGGTAATATGACTATACAGCGGACTAATGTCCTGTACATATTTTGAATGATCTCCATTGATAATAAAGTTAATATGACTATACAGCGGACTAATGTCCTGTACATATTTTGAATGATCTCTATTGATAATAAAGTTAATGTGACTATACAGCGGACTAATGTCCTGTACATATTTTGAATGATCTCTATTGATAATAAAGTTAATGTGACTATACAGCAGACTAATGTCCTGTACATATGTTGAATGATCTCTATTGATAATAAAGTTAATGTGACTATACAGCGGACTAATGTCCTGTACATATTTTGAATGATCTCCATTGATAATAAAGTTAATATGACTATACAGCGGACTAATGTCCTGTACATATTTTGAATGATCTCTATTGATAATAAAGTTAATGTGACTATACAGCGGACTAATGTCCTGTACATATTTTGAATGATCTCCATTGATAATAAAGTTAATATGACTATACAGCGGACTAATGTCCTGTACATATTTTGAATGATCTCTATTGATAATAAAGTTAATGTGACTATACAGCGGACTAATGTCCTGTACATATTTTGAATGATCTCTATTGATAATAAAGTTAATGTGACTATACAGCAGACTAATGTCCTGTACATATGTTGAATGATCTCTATTGATAATAAAGTTAATGTGACTATACAGCGGACTAATGTCCTGTACATATTTTGAATGATCTCCATTGATAATAAAGTTAATATGACTATACAGCGGACTAATGTCCTGTACATATTTTGAATGATCTCTATTGATAATAAAGTTAATGTGACTATACAGCAGACTAATGTCCTGTACATATTTTGAATGATCTCTATTGATAATAAAGTTAATGTGACTATACAGCGGACTAATGTCCGGTACATATTTTGAATGATCTCTATTGATAATAACGTTAATGTGACTATACAGCGGACTAATGTCCTGTACATATTTTGAATGATCTCCATTGATAATAAAGTTAATGTGACTCTACAGCGGACTAATGTCCGGTACATATTTTGAATGATCTCTATTGATAATAAAGTTAATGTGACTATACAGCAGACTAATGTCCTGTACATATGTTGAATGATCTCTATTGATAATAAAGTTAATGTGACTATACAGCGGACTAATGTCCTGCACATATTTTGAATGATCTCTATTGATAATAAAGTTAATATGACTATACAGCGGACTAATGTCCTGTACATATTTTGAATGATCTCCATTGATAATAAAGTTAATGTGACTATACAGCGGACTAATGTCCTGTACATATTTTGAATGATCTCTATTGATAATAAAGTTAATGTGACTATACAGCGGAGTAATGTCCTGTACATATTTTGAATGATTATCCATAGCCATCTTACACTAGAACTTCTGGTGAGACTTTACATAATAAGAGTGTCCTTGTACATACTTTGTATGAATATCCATTGCTGTTAGACACTAGCATTTTTGTGTGACATTTGTGTGTGTGACTTTATAATTAATAGTGTCTTTGACATATTTTATCAGGAATATCCAAAATGTTTGCACTAGGAATTTCGTATTCAAATGCTAAATCCTATGAAATGTAATGTATGCCTAAGCTTTGTAATGTACCAATGTCTTTGTAAATATCATTGTGTTTGTAAACATTTTGATGTATGTGGAGCTTTTCTCCTCGGGCCTCCACTGAAAATGGACATATATCCAGCTGGACTAGCCCTGTCAACAAATGTAAAATAATAATAAAATAAAAAAGTTGAAGAGACATTTTTCTGTCCATGGTAGTCTTCACAAAGTTATTTCTGAGAATGATGCACAGTTTACAAGCCAGCAGTTCATGAGATTTGCTGAACAGTGGGACTTTATTCATATTACGAGTAGTCCTGAGTATCCACAGTCAAATGTTTGGCAGAATGCGCAGTTCAAAGTACAAAACAGTTGTTAGAGAAGTCGAAATAAGACAATACTGATGTTTTATTGAATCTCCTGAATCTCAGAAACATTCATTGCAATAATCATCTTGGTTCACCTGCCCATAGACTTCTGTCGAGACAAACCAGAAAAACACTACCAATCACTAGAAATATTTTGGTTCCATGTACTAAGAACAACTAAGCAGTGAAAGCTCAACTCCTGAAAAAGTGTTTGTCCGGGAAGTCCTATTATGATAAGACCAGCAAACTGCTCAATACATTACAAGAAGAGGAGATAGTGAGGATGCAGACAGCAACATGTTTTGATCAGATTGGAGTTATGTCCAGAGCCAAGGTTGTACATTGTAGAAACACAAGGAATAGAATTTAGATGGAATCAGAAACAAGTAATATTGGTGTCTGAGTCAGTATTGTAGCATCTTGCCTGGGATAAAGACTCTAGTTCTCAGTGACTTATCCAATTTTCCAGTTCCAGAGGAAATTCCAGCAAATATCCCTGTTCCTGAGAATATCCCAGACAGTTCTAAAGCAGACCATTCACAAATGACTGTTCCTGTTGCTAAACCCAGTCCTAACTGATATGATGATCAGGTCGCATTTCCAGACCATGTTCCAGATACATGGCAACTTGGACATGAATGTTGTATATTCCTTATTGTCTGTATAATTTGCATGCCTATTCAAATGTCATTATCACTGCAAGACAACTCAGTAAAGAGGGAGGATGTAGATCAGAGTGTGTATGTACCTTTAAGAAGCTTTCCAGTGAGCTAGCACGTGTATAAATACTGAGGTCATGCAAGCAAGACTTCTGTTTTGTAGTGAGCTGCAGAGGTGTAAGCATTTATATATATGTAGTAGTCAGTCAGTTAGTTAGCTTGTTTATATTTTATGTTGCTGCTATTCATCCTGATGTGTTTGTATGTAATAAAATACATAAACAAACACTCAAGCCTCTTCGTCTTAACTAGCTACACAAGACAAGCAACACCTCCCACCTCCTAAAGTTATGTGGTAGGTGGATTGACAAGTCTAAATTGTTTCTAGGGTGTGTGTGTGTGTGTGTGTGTGTGTGTGTGTGTGTGTGTGTGTGTGTGTGTGTGTGTGTGTGTGTGTGTGTGTGTGTGTGTGAGATATGGAAGAAAGACCTGACAATCTACTTTTGTCCCCAACTTGCCAAGTAAACTCCGTGGATGGTGGTAACTGTTTGCAGGATTCCTATAGGAGACAGATGTGACTTACAAGCATGGATGAGGGACATTTTTGGTATTACTTCAGGATTTTCAGTTTTTGCCTTTCAGGATTCAGTCTATTATTGCTTTAAAGTGTTTGGTTTCAGTCTTATACACTTCAGCCATTTATACTTCAGCCTTACGGTAGGGAGTTGTCTATTAATACAGAACACTTGTCCATTGCAGGATGTCTCATAAATACATGCATAAGCACACTTGCACAAATGCACATGATCACTCACACATAGTATTAGAATATAGGGAGCTTATATGGCAACTGAGATTGGATGCAGCTAAATGGCCAGGGTTAAACCACACACCCACCTTCGCCGAGGCTCTCAATAACGATCTAGCCAAGCAGCAGAGCCCTCCAAGGCAGAAACGCACTCGACCACCACAACACAACACTAGTCACGAGACAAATAAAACTCCTAAACAGTATGCCACTCAACCAAAGCCCCTAAGGCAAAACAGCATCCCCAACACACTAGTCATAGGTGACTCGATAGTGAGGCATACTGATGTCCCACTCACTAGGTTGAATAAGGAGAAAGTAACAGTCAGCTGCCTGTCAGGTGCCAGGATTTGACCCATAACGCATGCACTCAGGTCACTCAACAACAGGTACAAATATGACTCTGCCATTCTACATCTGGGTGTGAATGACCTGAGACGTACTTCCCTGGACTACATGAAAAGAGACATGGAGGAGCTCTTGGATTATGTAGCCCAGGTGGGTATGACCCTAGCCCTGAGCAGCATCCTACCATCACCCAGAATGATATCACAGTTCAAGCAGAAAATGATTGATTTCAACAATTGGCTAAGTTTCTGGTGTCATTCTAAGGGGATACAGTATCTGTCTGCCTGGGATGACATGATTGACGACCTGGATGCTTTGCCAGAGATGGCCTGCATCTGTCACCCCTAGGCTTCTGGATACAGGCCAAGGCTCTTGCCATCACTATAGTGCCTTTTTTAGGCAGTGTGCCAAAGACCAATTTACCACCATAACAGCTACAAATGCAATCTGAGGGTCATGTTGCTCAACGCTAGAAGTCTAAATCTCAGAATGCACTCGCTCGAGGCACTCCTTAAAATGGAGAACATTGACATTTGTGCTGCAACAGAGACCTGGTTCAAGGCAGCAGAAAGCACCCCTGCACTACCAGGCTATAACTCATTCCACACCTTTCGGCCCCAGAACTTAGACCGAAGCTGCAAAGGTGGTGGTGTCTCCATATTCATAAAGGATGTGCACACCTCCAGACTGGTAGCCCAACATAATGCATCAGAGATACTTCAGGTGCAGCTAACATTGGGTAAGACAGCGATTCAGGTCGTAGCCTTCTATAGGTCCCCAACCATGTCCCAAGACTTGTACTCCACGTTGCTAAGTACCCTGTAGAATATTAGGGTCCAACCTAACACTGTCTTGCTAGGCGACTTCAACTCCCCCTCCATTAACTGGGTAAACTACTCATGTACCAGTACACTTGCCCAATGTTTCCTGGAGTTCATTAATTCCAATGCCCTGGAGCAGCTCGTTCTTACCCCCACTAGACGTAGCAACATCCTTGACCTGGTCATTACTAACATGGGCAACCATAGCTCTACACCAATAGTCAGCTCATCCCTGGTTAGATCCAACCACAAACTAATCACCTTGGAAATCTACATCCCTCCCACCCCCCAAGCAAAGGTAACCACCATGAAAAACTTCTCCAAAGCTAACTCTGGGATCATAAAAACAGAGGTGGCTAACATCACGGCACCCATGCAAATGGATAATAGTTGTGTGACTGCAGACTCAAACACCAATGCACTGTATGAACACGTACATAAATGCATGGATCTCGCCATACCCAATAGAACCAAGACACTCTCCTCCAAAAAAAGGAAGGCAATCTGGTGGTCCCCTGCCATAAACAAACTCTACAACAGAAGGAGGAAACTGATGCAGAATAAGGTGAAGTTCCAAGACTGGAAAAACTTCCTTATCTGCCTCAACAAAAAGTTGAGATCCCTCATCAAGTCCTCTAAAGCTAAGTATGAAAACAGAATTGCAGCTGATAGTAAAGACAACCACAAGGCCTTTTAAAGTTATGTAAAGAATCTTCACAGCAATACCCAGATTTGCTCTGAGCTACTGCACAATGGTACCTCCTATACCAAGCCAACAGATATTGCCAGTATACTGGCCGACAGATTCAGTGCCAACTTTACCCCCCTCTCCCCCCAAAAAAACAATCACAATACCAATAGATTGCCAGGCACCCAGTATTACTGCTGCACAGATTAAAACAGCACTGTCCAAGGCCAAGAATACAGCTTCTATGGGACCTGACAATATCCCTGGTTGTGTTCTACATGAACTACAGAGTGAACTGGCACCTCACCTGTGTGCTCTGTTCAATCACAGCCTCAGCTCAGGCTTTGTCCATGCCGAATGGCACACTGCTACAGTTATCCCTCTTCACAAAAGAGGAGTGGCTACAGACCCTGGGAACTATCGCCCCATTAGCCTGACGAGTCTGATATGAAAAGGTATGGAATGCATCATTATGGACCTAATAAACAAGGATATAGGGAATCTCCATACTCTAGATCCCATGCAGTTTGGTTTTGTGAAGGGTAGATCATGTCTGCTCAACTTGGTCGGCTTCTTTGAGTCAGTCACCAGAGCTGTGGATGAAGGCAAGGCAGTTCATACAGCCTACCTTGATATGGCCAAGGCTTTTGATACAATTCCCCAGTCAGGAATCATAGAAAAACTCACTAAGCTTGGCATCAACTCTTATATCACTAGGTGGGTTGCAAACTGGCTCACAGATAGAACCCACAGTGTGAAAGTAGCTGACTCTAAGTCAGACTGCAGATTAGTCATGAGTGGAGTCCCACAGGGTTTGGTCCTAGGTCCTCTCCTGTTTGGGATCTACTTCTCTGAAGTCCAGGCCAACACAAAGGGACTCTGGCTGACAAAGTTTGCAGATGATTGCAAGTTGGGAGCTATTATTAACTCCCCAAGTGATGTTGACATCCTACAGAATGGCCTCACTGCGACCAATGACTGGTGTCAGAACCAAGGCCTTAAGCTCAATGCCAAAAACTGTGTCGTCATCCCCTTTGGGAACAACCTGGTTCCCGTGAATTACCATATTGATGGTAGTCCACTGAACACAGAAGAAGTTATAAGAGATCTGGGAACACAGGTTGACAGCAACCTCTCTTTTGATCACCACATTGCCACTGTAGTCAGAAAGTCCTTCTATGTGGCACATCTCATTACTAAGGGTTTTACATCCAGGAAGAAAGAGGTCATTGTCTCCCTCTACTCTTCCCTCATTAGGCCAATCATTGAGTACAATGCCCCATTTACATACCTCACTAGATACCTGCAACAACTGGAGAGTCCGCAAAAGTACCTCACAAAGAGGATCCTAGGCCTTAAACACTTGTCCTATATGGACAGACTCAAAAAACTCCAACTATTCTCTGTCTCATATCAACTAATTAGAAGCTATCTCTGCTTGACTTACAAAGCCATGTCTGACCCAGCTCTGTTAGAAATGCTACATCTAAAGAAATCCCAGTCCCTCCACACCACATGCTCCAGAGACCTCAACCTCATTACCACAATTAACAGAACATGCTGGAGGGACAGGTTCATAACCCAAAGACTGCCCATGCTATGGAACAGACTTCCCATACATGTCAAGCAGAGCACCTCACTGACCCTCTTCAAGAGAAATCTTGATGAGTGGAGGGGAAACAGAAAATTCACCTGGGGATAACACTAGTGGCTCTACTTGACAGAGGCACTGGGAACTAAGGTCAGGTGGCACTATGCCAGGGTAATCCTATGGCTAGGCTTGTAAAGGCCCCAGGGTCATTAGCCTAGTACACACATATGAACCTATGAACCTATAAAGGAGCAAGTAAACTCTAGAGAATGCTTTTAACTGCAAATAAATAAGTTATATGATACACTCATTGGCAGAAAATCAGAACAAACAAACCCAAACAGATGTTTAACAAATGTAGGAAATGTCCAGTTAATACCACACACAGTGAAACTAGCTAGAAAAGTATGCAGCAGATGATAAAAGTGCTATAAATAACTCATAAAAGTAAGCAAAAAAAAAGGATACTTAATGTTATATATCACAGATCAGTTTTCTCACTGCCCTTCCTCTGATTAGCTCAGTGTGAAATGGCAGAAATACTCACAAGTTAATTTCTTAAGTAACAGAAAATTGAAACCTGAAACAACTTTAAAAAAGCTCAAAAGAACCAATGAGGTACTTACTCCAAGCCATAGTCCAGGTAACTCCAATCAGCCAATGACCATAAACACTTCCCTCTCACTGAAATGCAAGAATGGCTTTGGCTAAACTAGGATGGCCTGGAACATGTGCTCAGACACACAGCCTCTACAAACAAACAACTAGGTCAAAAACACAAGCCTGAATATGGACAATGCTACAACTACCCACACTACTTAGGTAGAAAAAAACTGCAGAAATGTTTATCACAACAGAAAAGCAGCAGTGAACCTTTAAATGAAAGTTTTAAACAAATAAAGGAGCAAGGAGACTCTAGAGAATGCTTTTAACTGCAAACAAATAAGTTATATGATACACTCCTTGGCAGGAAATCAGAACAAATAAACCCAAACAGATGCTTGACAAATGTAGAAAATTTCCAGCTAATACCCCACACACACAGTGAAACTAGGTAGAAAAGTATGCAGCAGACAATAAAAGTGCTATAAATAACTCATAAAAATAAGCAAAAAACAGGATACTTAATGTTATATATCACAGATCAGTTTGCTCAGTGCCCTTCCTCCGATTAGCTCAGTGCCAGTATTATAATGTACAAAATAAATGGACTATGTGACCATTTACAGCTAGGCAAACTATTCCTCCAAGTCATACCCTTACTAGTATCTCAATGATTGTCCATATGAGAGTTGACGTCTCCCAGCAGAATTGTGGAATTTGTAGGTGATGGCCTATTGAGTTTCATATTCACAGTCTCTAAGGATGCTTAATATTCAGAATAGCTGTTACATACATATGAAGAAACGACAGACATTCCCTTTCTGCAATTTACAGTTGCATTGAGACAACTCTCTCATTTACTTGAAAAAGAAGGTACAGTCTAAGGGTGGGTGCTGCTAAGCTGTAAATGGTAACATAGTCCATTTGCCTTGTACATTATAATACTACACAAACTCTAACTGAACATCATCCACACCTGCTTGACATCTATCCTAAGGGTCAGCAGTAGAGCAGTAAACAGAGTGACCACCTTCACATGAGTTTCTGGAGCCAATGCTGCTCATAGAGCTGCAAGCAAATAAATGTAGCTGGTTATTCTCAACCTGCCTCACAAGCTCTGGTTCCTTTTCAAGCAGTGAGGTGGTATTCTATGACCCAACAGTCAGTATCCATTGCTAAGAGTCTAGCTGTTTTAATGTGTCCTTTCTGACACCTGACCTCCTTCATTTACCTTGCAGAAAGTGAGACCACACAGTGGTTACATGCAGATTTTTTCAGGCTGAGCCCAACCAAGCCCAGTCAGGCTATGTGGATTATCTGGCATTCACAACTGAAAACCATATGCAGACCTATTCTCAGTGGTGGATTCTGTTGTACATCTTTAAGAAAGTTTCTCATACTTTTTAACTGAACATTCAGACAGGGCATTTCTGATGACTGTCTTTTCTGTCACAATAATTTACCAGGTATGAGCCTACAAGAAGCATAACGTGGCAAACAACATTTAATTTTTTTTTCTGTTGTAATTTTATTTTGCTTGCATATTAGAAGGAATATGCCTGTTTTATTAATTTTTGTAACCGGGTTAACCCTGTGGGGTAATGCTGCTTTCAGAGGGGATCCAGGGGAAAGGCTAAAAGAATGACAGACATAATTATTAAAAATATAACAAATACAGTAAATTACAGAGGTATACACAATGTGCTTCATATTTACAGATTATAACATTATATACAATACAGAATATTCAGAAACTGCACAAAGTTAGTTTAGTATATGGTATACGTAAGCATTGGACAGGAGTATGGAATCTGTGGTATTAGAAGGTTAGGAAACAGGCACATGTAAAGAGTATAGGGACGTTAGAAAGGATATGTAGTTGAAAGTTGAAGAGAGAGTGTGACAAGTTTATTTTATTTGTTTGTCAAACTGGGTCGAACACTAATCCATCTAGACAAAATTCAGGCTCAGCTCAGGGAGTACATACATATATGCATTAAAATTAAATATTAAAATGCAAAGCAATAACAAACATAATAAGTAGAGTCACAATACTACAGGAACAGAGGTAACAGTGGAGTAAGTGGTGCTAAGATAGCCCGTAAAGAGGAGCAAAGGGATTAGTTTATATTTACCATTGTAGAAAGATTAGAGTGGATAATGCAAGTGAAAGGAAAAGTGTAGAGACAAAGATAATTTAGTGATCCCGCATCAGGCAGGATAGTGTTGCTCTGTATTGTAACTTAAGTGACAGCAAATCCTAAAGCTAAATATTAACAGTCAGACACTGTATTTAAGAAGATTCTTCTTAAAAACAAGCAACAAGGAATTTAATGACTACATTTTAAAAGTATTGTGCTAAAATTCCAAACAATGGATGCTTCAAATATTTGAATTTATAATACACAGGAAGTTTCTGATAAGTAGAGCCCAAAACTGTATGTAACTATACATTAAAATTTAAAATTAAACCCTGATATACCATCTCCAGAATTCAATAAAGGTTACAAGGAGTGTAAGAATAATGCAGCCACTCCTGCATGAAATATGGACACCGAGCGATCCAGTAAACAAGCCTGGGGACATGCATGAGCCTGGCAGCACTATTCCCACATGGACACAACTGAATAATGCTAATTACCTAATTTGCTGGTGAAAACCATGCAAATGAGGTGAATTAGCAATTCAGTAAAGAGACAGGCATCTGTGCGGGAATAGTGTGAGGTGCAGAAATGTATTCAGCTAGTAACCGAATACATTTCTGCAAAAATCAAAATGGAGGCATGACAGCTCAAAGTAAAGCATGTATCCTTAGGCATCCCAATGGCCAAAAATATCGCTACTGGCACTGAAAAGTGTTTCAAAATTATAAAATTCAAAGTTAATTTTTTTGGCTGATTTTGGCCTTTTAAACATAGGGCAGTGGCGAGCAAACGGGATCGTAATGAAAATAAAAAAATGTAAAAAGTCAATTTTAAGTGAAATCTGCATTTTGCCATTATAGTCTATGGCATGCAGAATCAAGACAAGAATAGGTAACACTGGTTGCTAAGGAGGAAGGCTGTGGTATAGTGGGGTAACCAGGGACTATGCAAATGAGCAGATTTTACTGAATCACTAAAATGGAACACCATTCCCTGGCTGCACCTAACCATATAAGAGCTATAAGGCAGTGGTGTAAGTAGGAGAAGCAGCTGACATGAAAAGGGGGTGTGTCATGCTTGGTGTAAGTACATTGGAGCACCACAGCTCCCATTTCAGCTTAGCTAAGCACAGCTAAGCTAGGGGGTGTGTCTGAAGCTATGGGTCTTACTCCATGAAATGAAAATTGTGTTTGCATCCATGGGAGGGCCATTTTTTCTCAAAACTGTTTATCATAGCTAAGCTGGTTTGCACAGCATGCACTGGGTCTTAAAAAAAAAAAAAAAAACATTAATAGTAGAACTGTTTACATTTGAGCAGCGGGTTTGCACGGCATGCCTCTGGGCTTAAAAAGGGGTGGAAATGGGAAGGGAGAAAAATAAAGGGAAATAGCAGAATACAGGCACTCAAGTACAAATAATATAGCTGGCAGATGGAATGTATCATAGTCAGCCAATCACACAGGAAGCATCTGCAGCACAACAGTATAAGCTATGCAAACACCTTTCAGTTTGTTTTTTCCCACAAACTCTGCACCATAGGTGTACACACTCGGGGGAATTTTAACTGACAAAACAAACAAAATGTTAGGGGCTGCTGTCACTTTGATATATCAGTATGTGCTAGAGGCTGAGGATGATGATGAGGATAATGCTGACATCTGCCGCAGACTGAGGAGGAGAAGAATGTTCAGACCTAGGGTAACCTACCAGGGGCTACATGATCTGGAGATAGTAGAGCACTACAGGGTGGACAGGGACATACTTCAGCAACTCGTTGAGCTGTGCCGGCCTCGCCTTAGACCCAGAACCAACCGAGGGGAACCCATCCCAGTGGATACCAAGGTATGTGTAGCCTTAAGAATAATAGCTACGGGTACTTTCCAAAGACCAGCTGGGGATATCATGGGGGTCTCACAGGCATCTGCGTCCAGGATACTCCACCAGTTCCTGGATGCCATGCTACCACATGCCGGTGAGCACCTATGAGGAGAGGACCAGCAATTTGCATCTCTTACTCCATAAAGCAGACTACCCAGAGGTACTGTGTGCCATATACTGCACACACATCCACATCAAGGCGCCACCAGGTGACCAGGGTAGGGTCTAAGTAAACTGCAAGGGCTTTCATTCCATCAACTGCCAGGTTGTGTGCAATGCCCTGGGCATTATCATGAATGTGTGCTGGCAGCCCTGGAAGCTATCATGACTCCCACATCTGGCATTCCTCACAGCGGTACCAGGGATTTGCCAGGGGGGACATCCCATATGGCCATCTGGTGGGGGATGCTGGCTATGCACTAGAGACATGGATGATGACACCCATCAGAAATGCACATACACCCACTCAAGAATGCCATAATGAGACACACACACAAACCATGATCATTATAGAGCATGTGTTTGGGATGCTCAAGTCAGGGTTCTGCTGCCTTGTTATATCTATTGGACCCCTGCAGTACTCTCCAGCCACATGTGCACACATGTTCATAGTATGTGCCATGCTACACAATATGATCCTGCGGAAACAGCTGCAGCAGGAACAGTACGGGGAAGGGCCACACAGCCCACCACCATTGCCAAGGTCCCCACAGGCACAGAGGGACTCGGAGGAGGAAGCCTCTGAGCCTGCTCCTGTAGGCAGATGGAGGCATGCCCAGCAAGCCCATGCCTTGGCAAAGAGGCAACGCATATCACACACATTGACACTGTAGGAACCCAGGGACTGACACCTCTCTCTGACTCGCACACACAGTAAAATGGATGCAACATACATCACACTACCTTTAACTTACCATGTATATTCAGTGTACTGCATTTATCCGACAGATTCAGCCCTCGCCCACCACCTCCATAACAGCCACAGGCACAAGGTAAGTCAGTCTTCTAAACAATAAATGAATGGAGTAGTATATTCTGGTAGCATATCTATGGTATCACTGCATGCATGCAAGGGAATGGGGTGGCCTACTGGTGTAGCAGCAGACAAAAAACAGCTATGTGGGATACCAGGAAATGTCTGCCCAATACCGGCTTCCCCACACTATGCAGTTTTACACAAAGTGACAAATCCCACTGCAGTATATGTGGGGGGGGGGGGCAACTAAGGGGGTTCATAGGTCACATGCATGGATGTCAATGTGAGGATCTCATACTCACCCCTCAGACTCACCCAGCAAGTCAGCCATAGAAAAACCATAAAGGAATGTCTGGCAAAGGCCCACAAATGGTGACAATAATGGAATACCCCCCTCCCCACAGACTTACACAGTGATATTACAGCAGGCCTTGCAGTTGCAGTAAGGCTCTGAAGGATAAGAACTCTGAAACTCAATTGTATGCCATTACAATCTAACCTGTGGTCTCTAGTGATATGCCTCTATTCTCCAAGACAGGGCACAATACTATGCTAAATGGAATGAAAATGTAAAGCCAATATCAGCATAGTATGTACAAATGTGCACCATTGACAGGTGTGCCCCCCACACCCATATTCCCATAGAAATGCAGTAAAATGTAAGTATGTAGGGTAATAGCAGCAGAGCACTCATTGCCAGGGCTGTCCCAATCAACATGATAACTTGTTGCATGTCCACAATATGCAGGGGTCAATGATCTATGTATATGCGTGGGAAATACTGTCAGGATGTGGTCAGCACTTATTCCTGGCTGTTGTATCTTAGTGGCCTAGGTACAGTACTGTGGTAGACAGGGCCATGTTCCAAGAATCACAGTGCCAACTGTTTCGCATGTCAGCTACACCTACAATGGGAGTTGTACACACTGTCCAGATGTCAATATCCATTACTGCCAGTAAGCTGGACAGGTTATGGACAAGGGGGCCACACATATGAACAGTACACAGGTCGGAGTAACCTACACAGCGCCTACCATACCTCCCAACTGCACAGATCTTTTTTCAGAATGTACAGGGGTTTGCATCATATTTGTGGTGTCTTTATCATGAAATAGTGGTTGTGTGGCAAATCGCTGGCAAACCATGAAAGTCTAAAGTCAGAAAATAATGATGGATTGTAGTGTCTCAGACTTCATGCCCTACAGAAAATGCATGCTAATGCAAAATCTGTTATTGTAGTACCCTTCCAGGTTTGTAAAGCCAATAGTTAAAGTGGTCCCTATACTTAGGCCTTTGTCACCCAATTACTTATGGCTTTGGCCAGACTTCTGGCTCTCATACGTAGAGAGTACGGTGCCTAGTAGCACAGCAGGTACCTGAAAGTCAGTGTACTAGCAGGTTGTAAAAGGCTGCCACCTTACTGTGTCAGCACTGACAACATGTCACTGACCAACAGTCATACCCCTGGAATGGAATATTGTCACAGAAGGAGCACAAGTATGCCTTGTATATCTGTTCTGCTTGTCCTGACATTGCATTTGCCTGCAAAGTATTTGTAAAACAAGAAAAGGTCATGTCAAAACATCAATGGCAGAAGCAGATGTCACACCCATAACAGAAAGCAAGCAAGTAACAAACTGGTCCCCAACTGTCTATGTATGGCAAAACAGTATCAACACTCTGTCCCCATGTGTGGGCCTTCTTTTGACTGTCATATGTGGGCCTGTCTAGATGTCAGAGTCAGTGACAGTTTGACAGCTAGGCCAACATATAGCCACATAATACCATAGTAACACAAAGTGTCAGAGGACCCCAGCAGGTGTAGTGGTGCAATTATGCACAACCTGCCAAATCGGGATGCTCAGAGGTGTGTAGTCCATAACCTTGTGTGTGATGTTATGGCATTTACCATACTCACACCAGAATTACAAATACATAACAGCAGCCACAGTGGGCAAAGCCCATGACCAAACTACAGAAGGATAAAGAGACACACAAAAGGGGGAACCACTGGCCAGACAAATGGTGAATGTGCACACCAGAGCACATTTTGTAGTAACATAGGTGCCCTGCAGTGTATGGAGTCAGTAAGCATCACCTGTAAATACACAACACACACCCACATAAGTAGAGGTCTACAACAAATCAAACCCCAAGCAAAGGACACCTCAGAGGCAAAAACAAATGAGAACTTCCCAAGCCTACACACCACAGACCATGCATACTCCACACACCAGGGTCCTGCAAACACTAAGGCCTTACCATACACACAACATATTACTCATAGAAGACTCCACTGTGAGACATACAGATGTGCCACTCAGCAGGCAGGATAAGGAGAAAGTCATGATTGCTTGTTTGGCAGATGCCATAATTTGCCATATCACACATGCACTCAAGTCACCCCACAACAGGTATCACACTAGCCTGGTACATGGTGGTGTGCATGATGTCAGAAGTCATGTACTATAGAAAGATAGACATGATGCAGTGTGCTGAATATGTGTCCCATGCAGGTATGTCCCTAGCCGTAAGCAGCATCCTGCTGTCACCCAGAGTGATGGTTCAATACGAACAGAAAGTAATTGTCAGTAACACTTGACTCACTTACCATTGTCATGCCAGGGGGATCCACTGCCTGGCAGCCTTGGAACATATGAGGGACAGAATGCATTGCCTTGCTAGATCAGTCTCACATGGGCTACAGACCTCTGGCAAAGGCCCATGCCTCACCCATAGTGCCATTGTAGGGAATGTCATGGGGGCCATACTACCAACATAACACAGTCAACAAAATACAAATGAAAGGCCATGCCACTAAATGCGAGTAGCATACCTCTCAACCTCGCAGAGCAAGAAGTCTGGACAAAGCCATACATACTGGTGGGATAAAGGCCCAACTATAATGCTCTCATAATGTTAGAAAGGTGATATAATAACAAAGGGGTATGTAGTAGCATGGATGTCATAAAGGGTGTGAAGTCTGAAACTTTAATCTTTGGTCATTATTCCCTGACTGCAACCCTGACTGATTTGCAACAAACTTGCTAGAAAACCATAATGTTAAGGGAAACTGACTAGATATATGAGGCATGAATCTGGATAATCTGTGTGAATCTGTACAGTTGAGAGGTATGGCCACACCAGGATATGACTTTTCAGGTAAGAAGAATACCACACAACCAGGAGATCTCCAGCCAGTATATCATCAAGGTGCTGGACCTTTTACACAGCTTCATTGGTCAATCAGTTGTAGCCACATCTCCCAACTGGCAGGATTGTACAAGAATGTTGAGCCTTTCCCTCATAATATTGGTCTGTGCATCATCCATCTTGTATTTCTCTAGTAAATAACTGTGATGATCCGATTATATCTTTCAGTAGGTAATGACATAATACATTACAGTGTCAAACATTACATAAGTCAGAAAATGTCTGCTAAAACAAACCCTGTAACTCAAGCAACTCATATATTAATAAGAGCAATAGTTACAGTATCCCTCTACGTTTGGGCCATTGTTTCCCCATATTGGTAGCCTATCTCCAGATATCTTGCACAAATAGGTTGCAAGGTATGGCTGTAGCACGTAATACCCTGGACTGGAGTTACAACTATTCCTGGAATGGATTCCCACACTTACTATAGAAGGTCATATTGGGCATGCTCCTACACTTAGAGAAATAAAGCCCATGTCTGAAGCCACAATGGACTATATATATCTGTATTGTGCAGATGTTTTTGCATACACACAGCTATGTACACATAACTGTCTCCACACACACACCCATCAGACAGTATTACCCACAGCCAGCTGTAGGTGGCCCATATCTGGTATATCTGCATCTGTTGTGTGTGATACACAAACATATATATGGGCAACATATTGCAATATGTCAAGTATACACACACATAGACATGGGGAAGAGAGAGACAGACAGTGATAGAGCGAGACAAACTGGGAAACACACACAAAGAGTGAGTCATACACAGGGATACTCTGAATGACAGAAAGTGATGTCCTGCTGCCGACAGTTGCATACCAGTTGTAACCACTGGCACGTGCCAGCATGAAGATGAGATTCACTGTCTGATGGTACTGAGGTGGGGGTTGTACTATCACATCACCTACCTTTGTGTGTGTGTGTGTCTGTGTGTGTGTGTGTGTGTGTGTGTGTGTGTGTGTGTGTGTGTGTGTGTGTGTGTGTGTGTGTGTGTGTGTGTGTGTGTGTGTGTCTGTAGGTCTAAGTATTATGATGCTTTACCAAGCCAGAACACTTCCCATTCCCCTACTTTACAAGATCTGCTGATGTCATTCATCTCAAAAGTACCTTTGGACTGGCTTCAGTCCTGTAAGCTCTATAGCACATGTGATAACTGCATGACACTATAATACAAATAACTAAATAGGCAGGTGTTCTATTCACAGTCCTGGCATATGTAAGTGTGGTTACGTGATAAGGGTTTTAGTCCTTTCCCACACAGTACACTTCCCATTGCCCTACTTCACAAGATCTGCTCATGTCATTCATCATAGAAGTACCTTTGGACTGGTTTCAGCCCTATAAGCTATGTTGTGCATGCGATAACTACATAACACTATAGTACAAATAACTAGTTAGGTAGGGGATCTAATCTCAGTTCTGGCAAATGTAAAAGTGTGTGTGTGTGTGTGTGTGTGTGTGTGTGTGTGTGTGTGTGTGTGTGTGTGTGTGTGTGTGTGTGTGTGCATTTGTAGGTTACAGATTTTGAGCCCATTCTCACCCAGTACACTTCCCATTGCCATACTTTAGCAGTCCTGCTGATATCAGTCAGCTTAGAAGCACCTTTGGGCAGCACTCAGCCCTATAAGCTCTGTGGCACATGCGATAACTGTGTAACACTATAGTACAAATAGCTAGTTAGGTAGAGGTTCTAATCTCAGTCCTGGCAAATGTAAAAGTGTGTGTGTGTGTGTGTGTGTGTGTGTGTGTGTGTGTGTGTGTTTGTGTTTGTTTGTGTGCGTGTGTGGGTGGGTGTATGTATGTGTGTGTATGTATGAGTGAGTGTGTGTGTGTGTGTGTGTGTGTGTGTGTGTGTGTGTGTGTGTGTGTGTGTGTGTGTGTGTGCATTTGTAGGTTAAAGATTTTGAGTCCATTCACACCCAGTACACTTCCCATTGCCCTACCTTAGCAGTCCTGCTGATGTCAGTCACCTTAGCAGTACCATTGGGCATTCCTCAGCCTATAAGCTCTGTGGTGCTTGCGATAATTGCATGACACTATAGTACAAATAACTAGTTAGGTAGGGGTTCTAATTGCTGTCCTGACAAACGTGTGTGTGAGTGTATTTGTGTTTTTAAGTGTGTATATCTGTAGGTTAAAGTATTTTTGTGGCCTTTCTCACCCAGAACATCTCCCATCACCATACTTTACAAGTGCTGGTGATGTTCCTCACCTTAGAAGGACCTTGGAACACCCTTCACCCTCTAAGCTCTGTGGCGCATGCGATAAATGCATAACACAGTAGTAGCAAAAACTAAATAGATCAGGGTTCTGATCTCAGTTCTGGTAAATGTGTGTGTGTGAGAACAGTATCATGTGTGTGTGTTTGGGTGGGAACCATATCCATTGGGGTGGGTTTTGCAATTTTTTGTTGTGGTCCACCCAGTACATCTCCCAATGTCCACTTTACAAGACCCAGTGTTATCATCCACTGTAGAGGTAGCTGTAGACACTCTGCAGCCCTATAAGCTCTGTGCCACATGAAATAACTATGTAACAGTATGGAATAAATAACAAGATAGGCAGGGCTTCTAATCCTTTGATAACATTCCCACTCAGGAATCATAGACAAACACACAGCTAGGCATCAACTCATATCACTAGGTGGGTTGCAAACTGGCTCACAGATAGAACCCACAATGTGAAGGCAGCAGACTCCATGTCAGACTGCCAACCAGTCACGAGTGGAGTACCACAGGGTCTGGTCCTGGGTCCCCTTGTGTTCGGTATCTATGCCTCTGAAGTCCAGGCCAACATGAAGGGAGTCTGTCTGACAATGTTTGCAGACAACTGTAAGGTGAGTGCTATTATTACCTCCCCAAGTGATGTTGACATCCTGCAGAAAGGCCTCGCTGAGACCTACGACTGTTGTCAGAACCCTGGATTTAAGCTCAATGCCAGAAAATGTGTCACCATCCCCTTTTTGAACAACTTGGTTCCCATAAATCGCCACATTGATGGTAGTCCACTGAAAACAGAAGTCATTATAAGAGAACTGGGAACACAGGTTGACAGCGATCTCTCTGTTGACCACCACAGTGCCACTGTGGTTAGAAAGTCGTCTATCTGGCACATCTCATTACTAAGGGTGTTGCATCCAGGAAGAAAGAGGTCATTGTCTCCCTCTACTCGTCCCGCATTAGGCCAGTCATTAAGTACAATTGCCCATTTGACATGTACCTCACTAGACACCGGCAACAACTGGAGAAGCTACAAAAGTACCTCACAAAGAGGATCCTAGGCCTTAAACACTTGTCCTATATGGACGGACTCCAATAACTCCAACTATTCTCTGTCTCATATTGGCTACTTAAGGGCGATCTCTGCTTGACTTTCAAAGCCATGTCTGACCCAGCTCTTTTAGGCATGCTACATCTAAAGAAACCCAATCCATTCACACCACATGCCCCAGAGGCCTCAACCCCATTTCCACAATCAACAAAATATGCTGGAAGGACAGGTTCATAACCCAGAGACTGGCCATGCTATGGAATAGACTTCACATACATGTCAAGCAGAGCACCTCAGTGGCCCTCTGCAAGAGGAATCTGGATGAGTGGATGGGGAATAGAAATCTCACTCTGGGGATCACTCCAGTGGCTATACTCAATAGACACACTGGGGAGTGATGTCAGGTGGCACAATGCCAGGGTAATCCTATGGGCTAGACCTGTAAAGGCTCAATGGCCATTTGCCTAGTGCACACCTATGAATCTATGTATCTCAATACTGGCATACATGTGTGTGTGTGTGTGTGTGTGTGTGTGTGTGTGTGCGTGTGTGTGTGTGTGTGTGTGTGTGTGTGTGTGTGTGTGTGTGTGTGTGTGTGTGTGTGTGTGTGTGTGTGTGTGTGTGTGTGTGTGTGTGTGTGTGTGTGTGTGTGCATTAGTGTGTATAAAAATATTTGTGAGTGCGTAAACAAGTAGATGAAAGTAGTTTGAGGCCCTTCTCACCCAGTGCACCTCCCATTGCCATACATTATAAGGACTGATGATGTTATTCACTTTACAGGTACCTTGGGACACTCTTTACCCTACAAGCCCCATGTTGTGTGAGGTACCTGCATAACACTATAATACCAATAATTCGATAGGTTGGGGCTCTAATCTGAGTCCTGGTAAATGTATGTGTGTAAGTATTTGTAAGTGTGTATATTTGTAGGATACAGCATTTTGAGGCCTCACTTTCCCAGTACACTGCCCATTTCTATACTTTACAAGGGCTGGTGATGTTCACCTTAAAAGAACCATGGGACACTCTTTACCCTATAAGCTCTGTGGCACATGCAATAAATGCACAACACTGTAGTAGCAATAATTAGATAGGAAGGGGTTCTAATCTCAGTCCTGACAAATGTGTGTGTGTGTGTGTGTGTGTGTGTGTGTGTGTGTGTGTGTGTGTGTGCGCGCGTGTGTGTGTGTGTGTGTGTGTGTGTGTGTGTGTGTGAAAACTGTATCCTGTGTATGTGTTTGAGTGAGAACTATATCCATTGTGGGGGGTTTTACATTTTTAGGCTGTGGTACTCCCAGTACATGTACCAAGGTCCACTTTACAAGACCTGCTGTCGTTATCAACTGTAGAGGTATCTGTTGACACTCTTCAGCTCAATAAGCCCCGTGCCACATGTAGGAACTATGTAACAGTATAGACTGACTAACAATATAGGCAGGGCTGCTAATATCAGTCCTGGCAAATGTGTGTATGAGTGTATTTGTGTTTGTAAGTGTGTATAACTGTAGGTTAAAGTATTTTGAGTCCATTCTCACCCAGTACATCGCCCATTGCCATACTTTACAAGGCATGGTGATGTTGTTCATCTTAGAATTTACCTTGGGACACACTTCACCTTGTAAGTTTTGTAGCATGTGTGATAAACCCATAACACTGTAGTAGCAATAACTAGATAGGTAGGGGTTCTAATCTCAGTCCTGGCAAGTGTGTGTGTGTGTGTGTGTGTGTGTGTGTGTGTGTGTGTGTGTGTGTGTGTGTGTGTGTGTGTGTGTGTGTGTGTATGAACAGTGTCCTGTGTGTGTTTGAGTGAGACCTATATCCATGGATAGCCGTGGTTTACAATTTTAGGCCATGGTACTCCCAGTACACATCCCAAGGTCCTCTTTACAAAGCCCACTGTTTGCATCTACTGTAGAGGTATCTGTAGACACTCCTCAGCCCTATAAGTCTCATGTCATGTGCAACAGCTATGTAACAGTATGGAATGAATAACATAATAGGCAAGACTGATAATGTCAGTACTAGCAAATGTGTGTGTGTGTGTGTGTGTGTGTGTGTGTGTGTGTGTGTGTGTGTGTGTGTGTGTGTGTGTGTGTGTGTGTGTGCATGTGTGTGCGCGCGTGCGCATTGGTGAGTATTGCAGTGTTTGTGAGTGTGTAGACACATAGGTGACAGTATTATGAGTTCTTTCCCACCTAGTACACCCCCCCATTGCCATACATGATATTATTCACTTTACAGGTACCTTGGAACACTCATCACACTATTAGTTCTGTGCCACGTGCGATAACCGCATAACACTGTACTATCACTAACTAGATGGGTAGGGGTCCCAAACCCAGCACTGGCAGTGTGTGTGTGTGTGTGTGTGTGTGTGTGTGTGTGTGTGTGTGTGTGTGTGTGTGTGTGTGTGTGTGAAAACTGTATCCTGTGTATGTGTTTGAGTGAGAACTATATCCATTGTGGGGGGTTTTACATTTTTAGGCTGTGGTACTCCCAGTACATGTACCAAGGTCCACTTTACAAGGCCTGCTGTCTTTATCAACTGTAGAGGTATCTGTTGACACTCTTCAGCTCAATAAGCCCCGTGCCACATGTAGGAACTATGTAACAGTATAGACTGACTAACAATATAGGCAGGGCTGCTAATATCAGTCCTGGCAAATGTGTGTATGAGTGTATTTGTGTTTGTAAGTGTGTATAACTGTAGGTTAAAGTATTTTGAGTCCATTCTCACCCAGTACATCGCCCATTGTTATACTTTACAAGGCATGGTGATGTTGTTCACCTTAGAATTTACCTTGGGACACACTTCACCTTGTAAGTTTTGTAGCATGTGTGATAAACCCATAACACTGTAGTAGCAATAACTAGATAGGTAGGGGTTCTAATCTCAGTCCTGGCAAGTGTGTGTGTGTGTGTGTGTGTGTGTGTGTGTGTGTGTGTGTGTGTGTGTGTGTGTGTGTGTATGCACAGTGTCCTGTGTGTGTTTGAGTGAGACCTATATCCATGGATAGCCGTGGTTTACAATTTTAGGCCATGGTACTCCCAGTACACATCCCAAGGTCCTCTTTACAAAGCCCACTGTTTGCATCTACTGTAGAGGTATCTGTAGACACTCCTCAGCCCTATAAGTCTCGTGTCATGTGCAACAGCTATGTAACAGTATGGAATGAATAACATAATAGGCAAGACTGATAATGTCAGTACTAGCAAATGTGTGTGTGTGTGTGTGTGTGTGTGTGTGTGTGTGTGTGTGTGTGTGTGTGTGTGTGTGTGCGCGTGTGTGTGCGCGCGTGCGCATTGGTGAGTATTGCAGTGTTTGTGAGTGTGTAGACACATAGGTGACGGTATTATGAGTTCTTTCCCACCTAGTACACCCCCCCATTGCCATACATGATATTATTCACTTTACAGGTACCTTGGAACACTCATCACACTATTAGTTCTGTGCCACGTGTGATAACCGCATAACACTGTACTATCACTAACTAGATGGGTAGGGGTCCCAAACCCAGCACTGGCAGTGTGTGTGTGTGTGTGCGTGTGTGTGTGTGTGTGTGTGTGTGTGTGTGTGTGTGTGTGTGTGTGTGTGTGTGTGTGTGCGTGTGTGTGTGTGCGTGTGAGACTGTGTGTGTGGGAACAGTATTCTCTGTGTGTTTGGTCAGCACAATATCCTTGGGAGTGTTGGTTTTATAACAATCAGAGGTGTGTTCTACCCACTACACATACCATTGTCCACTTTACAAGAGCTGCTTATGTCAACCACCATAGACTTACCTGTACACACCCCTCAGCCCTATAAGCTCTGTGGAACATGCAATAACTGTTACACAGACCTGGTAAATGTGTACATATACAGCTGTACCTTGGCTATGACACGGTCGATGTGTTACCACTCTGTCATACCCTTTTTTGGCAATGTCTGCAGGGCCACATCCTACTGACACACAGACATGTGGAACACAAACAGAATATAGCATGTGAGACTACATTCAGTCAGCATTACAAACACCAATAATGCATCATGGCTGAAAAGGTACACACACTCTGAAGTGTACCCATTACAAATGCCAGCTGACAGCACATTACACAGCACATAGCTAAAATATACTTAATTCACCCTGTGCATCAGAACCATATTAGCATGTTCCTGCATCAGTGGTATAGATGATAGGGATGTGGCACAGGTATCGTCATATGCAGAGGGTGTTGTGTGGGTTTTTGTGGGTTTGCCAGAGGCCTAGGCTGGGCCATATGGTTGACATCATGTGTGTGTGTGTTTGGATGGGTGTTCTATGAATGGGCCATGCAGAGGTGGTGTATGTGTGTCTGGAGGTGACCTGGCTGTGATGGTGATGTGTGTGTATGCACACAGTAACGCCATGTGGCTGCCCTACACAGGGGTATGTTGGACAGCTGTGGACCATACATGGCAGGGTGTACAGTGCATCATCTCTGGCAATGGACACATGAACTGGTCCTGACAGGGGTCTCACTGACACCCCCAGGCCCAAGGCTCGATGCAGTACTACTCCCCAATGGTGACTGCTGTCTGCTGGATCCGTGTCCCTGATGGGAATGGCCAGGACCACATGCCCATGGCCTGCTGCGTTGTGGTGTGTACAGCACCCCCCCTTTGGTACTGCTTGTGGAACTGCCACTATGGGAGTGTGAAGGTGCACGGCCCAATAGACCATCAGCTGATCGTGGTACTGACCTATGTTCACATGGCTGCCACCCATCTCCCACCATATACTCCAGCATAGACATTGGACAGTCGAGGAGTGCCACGGTCTCAGCCCACCATCTATTCATGACCTCAGTATTCTCACATGTGGCCTCAACAAGGTCATGTAGGTCACCACGGAACCAGGAAGATGTGCATCCAAGTCCCTGAGTATTTGTCTGGTGTTGCAGTCAGTACATGCCTGTACCTCCATGATGGCCCAAAACATGTATCTGGTGACACCTGCTGTGGCACTTACAACATGGACTGGAAGGGCAGCAGTCCTCCTTTGAGCACCCCTGTCCATCCGCCTGTGTGGGACCTCACCTGTACTCCAGCTATGGCAAGTGTCTATACTCACACTTGCCATAGTCACCACACTAGCCTGTTCCATGTCACCACCCACCAACTGTCCATTATCTCATTCCACTGGGGCCGAGGTATGTGTGGGTGTCATGACTGTGTGTGAGGATGTTGTGGATAACAGTGGGATGCCAATCAATGGCACAGATTCCGCCCCTGACAACCCCATCTGTGCCTCACTATGACTATCATCATTGACAGAGTCTGAAGAGACACTGAGGTCAGGTTCCATGCAGGAGGGACCATGACCCCTATTGCCACCTGTGTGGGGAAGACAACATATGTAAATTAATACCTGCACTATAAGGTTGGTACACACACGCAAACACACACACACACACACACACACACACACACACACACACACACACACACACACACACACACACACATACAGACACATGCACACATGCGCACACACGCACATGCACACACACACACACACACACACACACACACACACACACACACACACACACACACATGCATACACAGACACACACACAGACACATACAGGTGAGGTGGCAAAAGGCATTACACAGACCTCACAATACCCAAATGGTGACATGCATGACAGACATACACACTCTGGACAGCCCTTAACAACATGCACTGCAGCCATTTTCACTTCACTCATACTTCACATGTGTACAGCTTATTTACCTGACTGCTTGCAACTCATGTCTGTTGTTTTCTGGCTTCCAGCTAAACCTACTCATACATGTGCACAGGTGATACCTGGTATACATTCCTGTTCTATGTCAGTATGGCAGACTGTATTTACACTCTTGCTGCTCAGTCATACCTCTCAACCTGTTAGAGCAGTACATCTGGACGATGGCACATATAAATGGGGGGCAAAGGTCCAGAAATACTGACACTGTATTACTATTGCTGTAACATACTTAAGTCAGTTGGTAGCACAGTAGGCTTTGCATTTTCAGAAATACCCTGGAGGATGTCCAACATTCATAAGTATGGTATTATGTTCTGATGTCAGGGTTCACAGATCTGTCAATGGTTTGCCAGACATAACATGCCTCTATGTGTAAATGACTGCAAATATTAGGCACACATGTGGTTAGTGTGCAGCAGGACACTGTACAATTGAATGGTACAAGCTCAGTATATCACATGCAGTTCCACACACACTTCTCTGAAAGTAGTTTACTATGCACATACCTTGTATAGGTTTCTTAGACTTGCAATATAAACATCTATCATAGTTATATTCACAAGTAACATATGGGTATGTACAACATCCCAGTAGCTGGCCTAGCAGTGTCACAGTCAGTATTGTTCGACAGACACTCCAGTAGTAGTCATATGTGAGCTGTCCTTTCCTGGGGTGGCTCAGGGGCCTGAGATGTGATCTATGTCACTGCAGACAGAGCCGAATGCGATGGCCATAGGTGCTGTTCAGCAATATATCAATTCAGCAAGTCTTGTTGAGACATATTTGTTTAACTTCCTATTCCCATTATTACATACCCCCTACTGCATTCCATTACATTCTTACTTATTTCACATACCTGTTTTTTTTCCAAGTAGTCCTAAATAGTCATGTTTTGGTTTTGTTTGGTTTGTTTTATGGTCTTTCTTTCTTTTTCTCTCTCTCTCTCTCTGTATATGTACACAGAGGTTTACACCTGTTTTGCATAGGCAGCAGCTTGCCTTTTGTAGGTACTGGTCGTGAGCAGGTGATGGCCTGTGCACCAGTTGGTGTTCCCCACTTGCTAATTATATGCAGAACAGCTGTGTTGTTATTCCAGTAGCCAATGGCATGGCAACACACTCCTATAATTGAGTACTTCATGTGGGCATTGCCCCTTTTCCCTTGCCTGTGAGGAGAACATTGTGGAGGTGTGTGAGCTACAGCACCACAGAGGGTAGGTGGGAATCCCTCTTACAACAAGACTTGTGGAGACAGCCCAACTATTTGGGGGAGAAGGTTCCAGACTTAGGGACTGAATGTAAGTATTGCTGTTATACAGTTGGAATAATGCTAGTCTGATAGTGTTATGTGGATGACATAACTCTCAACTCTATGGCTATCTGCAAAATGGCCAGAGGTTTGCCTGTTATGTTTGGTCTGTCCCCCAGACAGTTTTTGTCCTTGGCAAATCAGTAGGATACTCTGGGGATTGCAGTCAGTAAATACTAACATCCATTGTTTTTCTGACTTCATATCCCTCAGAAAAGATATGCTGCAACAAACCCTGTAACACCAGCAACTTTCTCAGTTCATGACAGCAGTATTTCCAATATGCCCTTGTATTTGGGCCTCTGTCCCCCAATTATGTCAGGCTTTGTCCAGATGACATGCACTAAGAGGTTCAGAGGTATGTTACATCATTATTTAGTGCCTTCATTCCTGCTATCACCCCAGTGATGTAGCAGACTCCCAGACATGTTACGAGGAAGATGCCATAAATATAAGCCCAAAGCCTGGACACTCTGTGGGAATCTGTACAGGTGAGACCTGTGTGTATGTCTGGCCATTGTTAACAAAATGTCAGGACTGTGTAGCAGTAGTGTGTAAATGTTAGCTGGGCTGTGTAGGGAGTACATGTGAGTGTCATGAGCCCTTTCTATCTGACTGTGTATGCTTCTCCAGTTTCTGGTGGTCTATCGGCTGTATATGTTTGTATTGGCAGACTGTGACATGTCCTGTCACACCTCAAGATTCCAACTACACTGTGACTTGAGGCAGCATATGTAGGAGTAGTGTGTGAACGGCAAACAGGATGTTTTTGTTCACACAGTCATTATAATGTAGTGTTCAGTTGTTTTACTGGTATGTCACTGTGACTGTGGTGCAATTGGTTGTGGGTATGCACTTTCACACCAGTGTCTGTTTTCCACTACTGATACATCCCTGTAGTGCCTGCTATATTTGCAAATGGATGTGTATGTCCACAGAGCTGATTTGGGCTGGTGTTGTGTTGGTCTGACTGTAGTTTGGATGGTGCTTGGTTGCATGCTTGGCAGCTCAGTGTAGTTTCCCTAATGTTATGTTATGTCCAGATATTCATAGGATGTCCAGTTGTGTGGCTCATATCTTTTGCTTAGTCCCCATAACTCTTGTGTATTTCTGACAAATCAGTGGGATGATGTGAGGATTGAGGTCACTAACTTATGAGAAGCAATTGAGTGTCGGGCTTGTGATATTTCAGGCAATATACATTAGAACAGACTGTGTTACTGCAGCAACTTTCTCAGATAATCTGCTCACATATTTCAGATGTGTCCCTATTATCATGCCATTGTCCTCCCACTTTGTCAGGCTTGGTCTCGATTCATTGCACTAAGGAGTTCTGAGCATACCTGTCAACTGCCAGGCATTCCACAGGATGTCCAGATGTTTGGCTCATACTTTTGGCCTGTTCCACTAATTATTCATATGTCGCCTCACAGTTAAGACGTTGTCCTGTTTGATTCTCAGCTAGAGCGTCTTCTGTGTGGAGACATGCGTGAATGGGCATACCTTCGTTGAAGGTTGTGCGTCAGGGCCGGCAACTCGGCATGTAAAAATCTACTGCCAATCATTAGCGGACCGGAGTTCCGCTGTGGCGACCCCTAACCGGGAAAAGCCGAAAGACACAACAACAACAACATCTGGTAAATCACTGTGATGATCTGAGGAGTTATGTTGGTAAATAATGACATATAAATTTCTGTTTTGGACCTCATATCCTTCAGAAGATGTATGCTGAAACAAACCCTGTTGCAGTAGCATCTTTATAAGTTTATAAGGGCAATATTTAAAATATGTCCCTATTTGTGGCCCATTGTCCCCCCATTTTGACAGACTTTGCCCAGATTTCCTGCACTAAGAGGTTGGGAGTTATGGTTCTGAGGTATGACTGCACTGAATGTTTTATATATATATATCTATATATATATATATATATATATATATATACTTTTTTCATGTATATGTATCACCACACATATATATATATATATATATATGTGTGTGTGTGTGTGTGTGTGTGTGTGTGTGTGTGTGTATTTATATATAGAAAACATGACTGATTCTACAGAGCTTTTTCCCTAATGTTGAATGCCTCTATTGCAACATATGTTTGAAAAAGCAACAGAAATACCTACACCTCAAATGGTGTAGTGGTACATTGCTCTGACTACAGTGTACAGAGTCCTGGATTTGAGGCCTGCCACAGCCATCTATTTTGTTGCTGGGCAGAGGAGAGGCTGATGGAGACAGAGTGATTAAAGCAGTTTTAAGTGGCTTTAAGCAGGTTTGCACAGTTTTGCATGATGCTAAGAGATGCCAAAACACGGTTAGTCGGTTTTGGCTTCACTCAATGGCACTTATTCCCACTTACACCTGCGCTAATTTCTTTAAAAGAAAAGAAAAAGGGGTGATAGGAAAGTGGTGAAAAAGGGGCACGTAGAAGGAAAAACAATATAAAAGGTAAGGGATGTGCAGGATGGGTGTAGGTAAGGTCCATAGATGTCCATTTCTTACACAGCAACAGCTGTGCATTTGTACAGAATTTGGAGGTGAATTTGGACACTGAAACCTCAGAGAGAAGGGTGAGAACAACAGAAATGTGTTATCAAGTCATTTGGACCAGATTACATGTGTCCAGTGGACATGTGTGTGAAATGGACAGTTATGTATGGGGCGATATTTTTTGGGGGGACAGATGCCCTTTTTTTCAAGGTGAGAGTGGAATGTTGGGGAAGGACTATAGGTACGTCTGGGGAGGTAGGTTGGGTAGGGAGACAGACAAGACAGACACAACAGCAGACAGGGGCAGCGTATGACACATGTAGGGGGTAAACACCTTGGACAGGGAGGATGGTTGGCAATCAGAGGCCCATGAGCCCCCATATGGATACAGTGGGACTGGCATCCCCACCTGCCAGGCAGTCACCACTGCACCTTCACAGCTCCAAAGGTGGCTGTGCTGGGGGGCTGGACAGGAGGGGCAGCCTGCTCCTCAAGTTGCACCAGGCAGCCTTCCCTCTGGTGCAGCTGGCCACCCAACTCAGAGTGGATGATGCTGCGCACCATACCCCGGCACTGACGGCAGATGATGTGCTTATCTTCGTGCCCGCACCCGGGGGGGGTGGGCTCCACCCCCTGAGGTGGTGCAGGGCCTGCAGAAGATTAAGTTCCAGGTTGAGTCCCAGACATGCTGAGGTCTGGTGCCATGGCCAGATGGGGTAGGACAGGTGGCTCTGCCAGGATCGGCCTTCCTAAATGTGTTATGGTGTTGAGGCTTTCCAAGATATATTGATTAGTCATGAACAAAACATTTCAACATTAGTTTTAACAGCATGCATGGATGTTCCAATTAACCCAAAACAACATATGTGAAACAGTTGCATAGCAAACAGAACACATGCATAAATGGAACAACAGTAAGCATTGTAATAGCATGCCGGTAACAATGACAGCAAAAGGCTGCCAACAATGGTATTTGAACAAGGTATGTTAACATGCAACCAATTAATTATATGAACAATAATGAAACACATGTCCTAAAATTAGTTTTTTTTTAAAACATACCCATAGTATATGAATAATAATTAGTGATGCAGATGAGGGGTGGGGGGAGAGAAAAAAAGTCCATTAACAACTGCATAGGCTTCTGTTTTTTCACAACACTACTGCTCAATACTCTAGAGGTCTGCCCTCACTTTGCATCTACCTATGGCCCATAGCTTGTGTAGCACATACATGCATGTTAAACTGTCAACCTGTAATGGTATGGGGCAGACTGTGACAACTATGGGTAAATTACTAGAGGGAGCTTGTACATGTCAGGTTTAAATATCTGACAAAGAAGGGGTACCCTGCATTGCTGTTGTGTGTGTCTGCTACAGGCATACTTCCCTGGATTCACTGGCAAGATCACATGCTAGATGGTCCCAGGCCTCTGCTTTGTACTGGGAGCCCTGGTACTGGCTCTGCAGCAGTCTGTCATCATGGTTTTCGACAAAGAGCCTAGCCATGATCGTAGACTCCAAAGTGCCCCAGCACTGCACCCGGAAGGGCTAGCCCTCACCTATACCTGCCATTGCTTCTACAGGATCGGATTTTAACAGGTTCTGGCTGTATTCCCACCTTCACAGTTTAAATCAGGCCAAATTCCCTCCCTTTGCAGTCATTGGACCATTTTGAATATGCTGAGCTAAGCTAAGCAAGGCTCAAATCCGCTCAGCTAAGGTGAGCAGTGCTTAAAGGGGTAGATGCTGAGCACTACTTAACAGTGCGCAAATCCACTTAGCTAAGCTAACTAGTGCTTAGCATGTACATTTTAGCAATCAGGATTGTGTATTAATTCATCATTACTGACATATTACTAGGTGTATATGTTTACTTTCCATGACATCCCCCTGTGTGCTTTCATTACATTACATTGGTGTGTGACTATACTGTATGGGACACTTGTGTTTACATGGGGGTTTCACATTTCTTATACACTCACACTTCACTTTTGGACCTGCTACACTCCCCTGGTTGACAGATATTATATACTACCTCATTTAATAAAAAAATAATTTTAATACTGCTTTCTAATGTAAAAGTGAAGAGACTACGTTGGGGCTCGAACCGTGAATGGCTGCATGCAAAGTGGGAGCTCTAACCACTGCACAATAGCTGTATATTTCTATTTAGCTCTTTAGGGATGTTTCATCTATGCTGAGCACAGCACAGCACAGTGGCACGATGTGCAAACCCGCTCAGCTATGCTTACACTTTACTTGGAATGGAATAAAAATAAATAAAATACATTTTACTTTTAATTTTAATTTAGGGGTATGCATATACCTCTCAGCCTCTTAGGGCAGGATGGCTACATCATACATGGGGGAGTCTGGCCACTACTAGGAACACTTTTTAAATATTGCTCTAAAATACATAGAACTTGGTGGTATGGCAGCTTGTAAACTAGCATACCTTTCTGGACATTCCGTGATAGTCTGTACAGTTCAGGGATGTGCCTGCTTGTGTATTTTACTTTTCAGTGTCAACGGACACTGTACTTGTTTTCAAAGTGATGTACGGCACTTTCTGAGTGCAGGGGGGGGGGGTGTTCAATGTCCATGCACTACTTAAACACACCCCTGCACTCGTTCACTGTTCATGTCCATTTAGCCTTAACAGCAGCGCGCCTTCATGAATATGCAAGGCATGCTGCTGTTAAAGCTAAGGTTAAATGGACACGAACCACTCCATGCAGGAATAGCACTATTCCTGCATGGAATTTATTGAATCCCAGGGCATATATATTTATGGAGAAGTATACATTCTTCAGAGTGAGGAGAGCTTACAGAGAGTGGAGTTTCTTGCTTAGACTCCTGGCATTGGGCAGTAACACCTTTAGATTTTCTTGGATTGTTTCTGCTATGTTGGAAGGTTTATCAGTTTGGCAATGCCTAAAAAAAGGCACCATGATAGTGGACAAGGTTTTAGCCAATATTTTAAATTGAACAGGTGCAAACCATTCCTGGAAAAGCAGAGTAGTTTGTCAGCCATATCTTCCTAGCCTGGCAAATACTGTACCTCCTCTGAATGACACCAAAAGCTAAGCCAGTTATTAAAGTCAATTATCTTCTGTTCATATCATGTCTCTCTTCATATAGTCTGGAGAGGTACATATCAGATAGTTTACTCCAACGTGGACTATGATTAAGTCATATAAGTATTTGTGGTCCAGTGACCTGAATGCACGCATGATATGGTGGGTCCTGGCCCCTGATAGTCAACTGACTGTGACTTTCTCCTTACACAGTCTTGTGAGTGAGACATCTGTCTCACAGTAGAGTCTCCTGTAACCAAAATATTGGGTTGTGATGTGGTACACACAGGTGTCCCACTCACAAGACTATGGAAGGACAGAGCCACAGTCAATTGCTTACAAGTTAAGATGCCATGAGATGTAGCTGTATGTGTCATGGTAGATGTTGTTTTGGCAGAGTGCTTTTGAGGTTGTTGAGGATACTTATTGTAAGTGCAATATCTGGGAGGCCACTGGGGTTTAGGAAGATTACATTTAGGAGCCTCAGCATAAGTGGATCTATGTTTCTGGTCCACAGTATGTATGATGGGTGTAGTGTGTGTCTTTTTGACAACTTGTTTGGTATTATATGTGGTTTATGCAAGAGCCTTGCCTCCAGTGACACTGTGTAACTATCCCTTTCACATACTGTATCAGTTTATTTAAGAATCAGATGGCTGTCCATAAACACAAGACAACTGATGCATTGCCTCATGATGCCCATATTCACCAAATTGACTGCAGAGACAGCATGTAAATGTATATCCATGTTTACAGATCCTTATTATGTGATCTACAAGGGGATGGCACAAGAGGGATTTACAGCTGGCTAGCTTAGGTGCTGTAAGAGTATAGACTACATCAAAACTATCTAAAACTAAACATATCTCCTTCTCTCACTAGAAGGAAAACAGTAACAGTTGTCCCAAGCTGCTTACTGGGAAGTAGTATTATCCCATATGTTTATGGATTCAGTACACTTGCTATTGCCTCCTTTTAGCAGATACCTAGGAGAGAACCTACAGCAGTTGGATGCAACACAAGATAAAGCACTAACCCCCATGGACCACTTTCAGGCTCATCCCAGGGTATGCAAGCGGCAGTGAAAAGACAAACAAGCATTAAGCAAGTATTTTAAGCAAAAAATAAGACTTAAAATATTTACAAAAGTGGTAGCCACAGTAATATATTTCAGAGTCCAGTTTGCTTCAGTCATTTGCAAACACACACAACACACACTCATATACCTTGACCACTACAGTGGCTACAGTAGTGTAATTCAGTTTAAGTTTTGTTGCTGTTATTCATAACCACACACACACATACACACACACACACACACACACACACACACACACACACACACACACACACACACACACACACACAGACACACACATAAATGCATACACAAACACACATGTGCATACTCCAATCACTATAATTATTTAAAAATAAAAACAGTATTAAAAGTAAAAAATCAAGAAAAGTGCTTATTGGTACCTGAGATAGTAGCAGAACAGAAATGAGTTAGCCAGTGCTCTTGTGATGTGAGAGGGATAGATTAAACAGCCATGTGCTTTCATTCATTTCTTCCTTCACTCATTCTACAATTCCCTGTCTTATCCTAATATCAGTACTGATTAAGATATAGTGGAAAATCAAATAATGAATGAATGCACTTATACCTTCAATAATACAAGAATCAGTGCATTTTAGTGGATTCCTGATCTCAAAACTGCCCCTCAACTTATCCCTGTGCTAGACATACACCGATAATCAGCCATGTTTTCAAATAATATTTGTCCTTTTGAATATAAAACACAAAGATTAATGTCAATAAATCATTCTGTAATAAATCTAAGTACAGAACTGTTTAATTAGGATCTTTATCTTACATGATTCAATACATCTCATACAAATAAAAATCAGATTTTTGACAAATATTGAAAGTAAAACAGTTCTGAGTGGGTTTCTTAGTTCACTGTCGAAGCTTCTTCAAGTGATAAACTGGCTCACATGTTTTTAATGTAGAAGTACAAAATTCATCATTGTTCCCAGAAAGTTAATTTTAGTTGACAAATAATTAATCCAAAATAACCACCTACACAATCAATATACTGAAAATACTGATCAGTTTATGTAAATAGCTGGTTTATTTGCAAGGAACCTAATTATCTTGTTTTCTGAAATATGTTAAATTAATATAAACACAACTGTAAGGATCATATGGGTGTACAAACTCTTCCCCTTTCACAATCTTCATCTTCTCCTTTCACCTTTTCCCAGTTAGGAGTCGCCACCGTGTAACAACGGTCCACAGAATAATTGGCGGTAGAGTTTTATAGTGGCAAGTTGACAACCTGGCGCCAAACCTCCCACAGAAGGCTCACATATGCACATACTCACACCTAGGGCCAACTTAGAGTGTCCAATCCACATACAGCATGTCTTTGTGATGTGTGAAGAAACCGGAGCACCCAGAGGAAACCCATGCGACCACAGGAAGGACATGCATTCTCTGCACAGAAGGCACCCTAGCTGAGAATCGAACCAGAGAACCTCTTGAGGTGGCAACACTAACCACTGCATCACTGCAGCCACCCCTTCACAATAATAAGGTCATAGTCACAGGATAAAATCAGCTCTTTCAAATTAGAAATTATGGCTCTCATGGAAGAGTGGATAATCCTCTGCAAGTTAGGAAGAACATCTATCTCATACGCAGTAACTTTGTTCACAACTGAAGGTAAAGGGTATAAGAAGATTTACCAGAATATGCATGCTGCAGATGCAGTACTGAAGCTTTTGTGCCAGACTTTTGGTTTATTTGTCAGAATATGTCCCCATCTTCACTTACGTCTTGGGTGATGATAACAGAGATGAGATCATGGGTACAGATGGCAGAAAAGAAGTTCTTTTGCACGGTAGCTGGGTTACTGTTTATGGTACACTGAGCTGCTCAGTAGCCACTGAACCTCCATGCTGATAGAAGTAAGCTGTGATAGCTTAGGCACCTTTGGGTGATGCTCGCTGTGTGTCTTTAAAGGGAGGCATATCACATGTGGTCCACTGATAGAAGTCCTTGAGGTAGTCCCAGGGCACTTTGGAATTGTTACATTTCTCAGCTAGCCTGGCCATCTCTTCACATCCCATAGGATGACCTGCATACTGTTACTGGAGGAGAGAAGGAAGGCTGGCCTACCCTGCTCAGCTTTCTGCTACCATCACCCTGCTATTGATAAAGGGTTTAGAAAATGGATGGGTGCTTACTTTTTTGCATATGTGATATAATTGTATCAAAATTCCATTTAAATGTCAGTTGTATGGATTTACAAAAGTACAGTGTTGTATAGTACAGCTAAAATATATCCAGTGACTTCCATTTTAATTGCTGACAGTTAAGTGCACAGTAGACTGCTGTGCTAAAACTGCATTATTTGCCCTCCGCAGTTATTAACCTGATAAAGCAGCAGTCTGTCACCTACCACACTGAGGTATAGTCTACATTTCAATAAATGACTATACTCTTATTAAAATCTTAACCTTTCTCCATTTCCATGAGAGATCACTCTGCCTAGCATCTCCAGCAAGCCATTTTTAGTCTTATATATTTTCCTTCACCTTCCTCCCTTCTCCTTTAACATCTTTTCCTTTTCATTCACCTATAGTCTTCCCTTAACTACTCTATAGTCCTCTCTGTCTACGTTATTCTTTTGCATTTTCATACCTTTACTATTCATTTCATGTCACCTTGCTACCTGCCATGGTACTTTCACACTTTATTCACACTCATACACTACTAGCAACCCTACCTATACTCAGGATAAATCCACCTTAATATCTATTACCTCATATTTATTTAATGTCCAACCTATTCACCTTTTCAAATACAAAGCATCTAAGAATTCAGTTCACTTTGACAATATTTATAAAATATTAGCTAATCTTAATCCTCTCTTCTCTAAAATTACTCTTTGTTCATAGGTTCATAGGACTATCTGCCCATGGGCATTTATAAGCCTAGCCACAGAGTGATGGCTTTCGCCTCCCCATTAGATTAGTAACCTGGGCCTCTGTCAACAGGGCTCCTGGTGACATCCATCCCACCCCTGCCACCTCAGCCTCATCCATTCCACCATCCTCTGCCCCTAACTCCTATACAATACCCACAAAACTTTTCCTTACTTCCATTAACATTTGTAGCATTGCAAACAAAGTTGCAGACTTTCAAACATGGGGTCTTCAGTACTCACCAGATTTGACTGTCATTACAGAAATGTGGCTAAAACCCCATATAAAAGACTCTGAAATTCTCCAGGCTACAATATAATTCAAAGTGACAGACTACACAAAACAGTGGGAGGCATTGCAATTGTATAAAATAACCATCTAAGTTTCTCACCTTCAAAACTAACATAACAGCTTTCCAAAATGAAGCACTTCTTATCTCTCTTCTCAATGTTTATAATCATAAGAAGCTTTGTGTAGGTGCCATCTACATACCACCAGGTAATAATATTAACTTATTAGAAAAAACTATTTGCTGGATAATGACAGATATTACTATCAAAACCATTATCTTAAGCAACATTAACATTGACATGTTATCTGTGACATTTAACACCTCAACTACTAGTCTTAACTTATATGGATTCAAACAGCTGATCTCTTCTCCTTCTCGACTCAACAAAGCAAATAATACAAATTCTATCCTTGATTGGATACTTGTCTCTGACCCCAGCAAGTATGCTGTCTTAGGGGTACTACCTGATTCTCTTAGTGACCATCACCCTATATTCAACAACAAGAAAACACTCACCAGCTAGTACTATCCAAAATTTTTCTAACTTTCATCCTGATACTTTCAATAATCTACTAAAATCCACCAACAGGTCTCCACTCAAAACTCTAGCCCTAGACAAAGTTGTCAACAAATTCAACAATATATTCATGAATGCTTTAAATACCTTTGTCCCTATTACAAATAAAAGAGTAAAAAATACTCAGAGCCCCTGGCTGTTTCATTCTACAAGAATTCTCATGCAAAAAACATGACAAAGCACGGAAACAATGACACAAAGGTAAAACCCCTCAAATCTTACATCTATACAAGGAGTTCTGCTCACCAAGAAGCAAATTCACCAAGCAAAAAAAATATTACTCTGACCCACAAGATCATCATCATCATCATCATCCCCCTTTTTCCCATTTACATGGGGTCGGGGTATCTTATTAACTGTCGCCAACTCTCTCGATTCAGTGCCACTCTCCTGCCTTCTTCAACACTCATGCCTGACTGTCGCAGATCTTCTTTCACACAATCCATCCACCTCTTTGCTGGATGCCCTCGCTTCCTCTTACCTTCTTCCTGTCTGTCCCAAATCTCCCTCACCAGATTGTCTTCTGCTTTTCTACACATGTGCCCATACCATCGTAATCTGTTCTCTTTGATCTTTTCTGCAATTGGAGCTACTTTGGCTTCTGCTCTCGTGTCCTCATTTCTTCGCCTGTCCCGCAGTGTGCAACCTAGCACCTTTCTCAGGCACTTCATTTCCATCACCTCTAGCTTCTTCAACTGTTCTGCCTTTACTGCCCAGGTTTCTGTACCATACAGTAGTACTGGTCGCACCACTGTCTTGTACACCTTACCTTTAAGCTTCTTTGGCATTCTTCTGTCATTGACTACACCTGATACTCTATGCCAGTTGGCTGCAGCCCCTCTGATTCTAGCTTTGACCTCTTCATTCAGACTACCCTTCTCCTCAACCACCCCTCCCAGATACCTGAAGCTGTTTACCTGTTCTACTATCTTCCCATCTATCTATATTCTCAGATTCTTCTGATTTCCCCAATCTGCTGTCATTACCACTGTCTTATCTGTGCTTAGTTTCATCCCATGTGCCTTCAGATTTGCATTCCATTCTCCTATCCTTTGCTGAAGTTCTAGATCAGAGTCTGCCTGTACTGCCACATCGTCTGCATACAGCAGCTTTGTTGCTCTGACCCCTCCAACCTGTTTGCTGATGTAGTCCATTACCAGTATGAACAGCAGTGGGCTCAGAGCTGAACCCTGGTGTACACCCACTCCCACTGGGAACCCCTCAGTGAGGCCAAACACTGTTCGTACTTGAGTCACTGGGTCCTTGTACATAGCCTGTACTAATTCTACCAATGTTTCTGGGACTTCAAACCACCGCAGTACTGCCCAGATCAGCTTTCTTGGGACCTTGTCATATGCTTTCTCCAAGTCCAAGGAAGCCCAGTTTGACTCTCTCCTCTTCTCTAATTTCTTCTCAAGTATCTGTCTCAATGCAAACATCGGGTCAATTGTGCTGCATCCTGATCTGAATCCGAACTGTTCATCTCCCATCTTACATTCTACTATTCTGCGTACCCATTTATCAATCACCCTCTTCAGAACTTTCATGCAATGTGGTAGGAGTTTGATGCCTCTGTACTGTCTACAGTTGTGGATGTCCCCTTTGTTCTTGTACACTGGCATGAGTATGCTTATTCTCCAGTCATCTGGGATATGCCTTTCTCTCCACACTGCAATTAGTACCCTCAGGAGCCATTTCTCCCCTAGCTCACCCAGCATCTTTATCATATCTGCTGTGACCTCATCTGACCCTGCTGCTTTCCCTGACTTCATTTTCCTTAGTGCTGCTCTTACTTCTTCTAAGCTGGGCTCCTCTTCTACTCTCATTGTAGGCTGTTTCTGGGGCAGTACCGATTCTGTGGGGTTTTCTTCATTCAAACGCTGCTGGAAAAACTCTGACCCACAAGATATCATAAAAAAATCCAAAGAAATTCTGAAGCTCAATTAAGAATTTTCAACCTGTCTCTCCTTCCTCACCAAATGCCTATCCAGACGTATACCCCTAAGAGACAGCTACCAAATTTAACACTTTCTTCATTGACATCATAGCCCCTCTTATCTACAGCTCTCCCCAACCATTTAATCTATTTCAATCTTTATTAGTCATGACATCTATGCCTTCAATCTCCCACCTGTATCCACATCATATGTTAAATAATTACTAAAAAAACTTAAACTCTGTTCTCCTTCTGCTGATGATCTCCCCTGCTGAGTACTTTAATCTCACTGCAGTCTCTGTAGCATACCCTGTCTCAATTCTCATTAACAGCTATATTCAAGACTCTCATGTCCCTGCCCTATGGAAAAACATCTGCATTATTCTTCTCCATAAAGGAGGTAACTCCTCTGAAATATCTACCTTTAGGTCAACTGCCATCTTCTTCCCCCTTTATAAGATACTTAAAAAGTGTACTCATAAGCAACACCTTAAGTACCTCTTACAAAATGATCTCCTAACCCCAAAACAACATGGTTTCTGACCAGGCCATAACACCACTACAAATCTCCTCAACTTTTCTGACAGCATTAATAAGGCTAGAGACCAAGGAAAGTTTATCTCCTCTGTTTTTCTAGATCTCTCAAAAGCCTTTGACACAGTGTCACATGAGAAACCTCAGACTCAAATGTCCTCTCTGCACCTATCCAAACTCTATGGTTCTCTAACTACCTATCAGAAACATACCAAGCTGTCAATAGCTTTTTTCTTGCTCTCCTTTCCTCCAGGATAAAACAGGTGTCCCTCAAGGCTCTATTCTCGGTTTACCGGTCTTTAACATTTTCATCAATAACCTAAATATCTTCTCTCAGCAAGCTTGCCTTATTCAGTATACAGATAAATTAACACTTATCTGAAAGCCCCCTACAACTATAATCCATGACACAAAATGCCTCCAGCTCAGTCAAACTGTGGGTACATCAAAACCAACTTGTTCTTAATCCCAAAAGACTAAACTATTACTATTTTCCAAAGTCCCATGCCAATGCAAAAAGTGGCTTCCATATTACCTCTTTAAACAATGCAGCTATAGAAGTAGTTATTCATACCAGATTACTTGGAGTCACCATACATGATAACTTAAAGATGTCCTTACATTCACTGCTGCACTATTCATTACCATATGGGATTCCCAGCTGTGGAAGCCCGAACGTCCAGCCAGTCTACCAAAGACAACTTGTTACTTATTTAAAAGGTACAGTGAACATTACCCAAATGCTCTTTGCATAGCATAGGGCATAAAGATGACATTCAGGCCTATCATAAGTAGAACTTCTTTGCTGCTAGTTCTGAACATATATTTTCACCATCAGTCTGTTTTCTTGCATTCGTTTCTGCCAATTGAATGTACTTTCATTCTCCATGGACTACCTACGCCTGCTTGCTGACTTCTTTGCAGTTGCAGATAAGTGCCCTGTTAGGGTTTTTGTTTTTTATTTTTTTTTTAGTGCTCCTTCTGGTTAATGTCATACAGGAAGGATAAATGCTAATGTGGGAGCCAGATTCCCCATAAAGATGGCCATGATAATTATCTTTTTACCTAGGAGCCTCTCATGACCATACGTCTTGTTCTATTTGTCAGGCATTTGTTCCGAAAGCCCATCACAGTAGACTTTCTTCCCTTTCCTTGTATCTTGCAAACCAGTGTCTTAAGTTTCTCGCTAAAGATACTATGGAGGGAATTTCCAACCCTGAGGATCAGCCATTAGAGAAGAAGAAGGTGAAAAAGGTATGACCAGAATCTTCTGCTGTCTAGTCTCTGCCAGGTGTTTCTCTAGAGATCGTTAGAAACCTAGAGGCTTGCCCGTATGTGTTGTCGGATTACTCTACGACGACCTTGTCAGAGGACAGTGAGGGTCTGGCAGCTTGTCCAGAGAGGCTTTGTGCCCATCCATCTTGGATGTTCAGGGGAACCACTGCTGATTTTTTCCAAGAGGACTATGGGACTTCCTCAGTCTTTTGTTGGAATAGAAGTTCTTAATACAGTTCTTGACTACTGTCCCGGGTCTGAGCCTTCTCATTTTTTTGGAGGGGAAGTTCCTATAAAAAAGAAACAAAAAGTTAAACATGTTTCTTCTGCTCCTAGGGATCCACAAAGTGAGTGGCAGCCCTTCACTCAAGGGCTATTTACTGCTTTCATGCATTTAAAACCTCCTCAAGGGGTTTCAGTTCCTGTTCCTCTTTGGTCCTCTACTCCCCTTAAAAGGCCTGGAGAAAAGGATTCTTCCGAGGATGAGTCAGATTCTGATAATGAATCCCTGATTTATTCTACTCAGTTTCTTTCTCCTTTGGACTTTGGGTCAGAGGAGGAGGAATCTATGAGCCCATATGTTCCTTTTGAGGGAACTTTCTCTGGGGACACACTCTCTAGGTTGATGGATTTTTTTTTTCAAGTGGGATTCTGCTCAGGTCTCTGATATCCGTAAGAGGTACTTTGAGTTGCTGAAGTTGGAATCTCCTAATCCTGTGGCTATTCCTCCTGCTTTGGCTGCATTGCTGGATGCTTTTTCCAATGCTTCAGATGCACCTGACTCTCTGCCCCTTGCACCTAAGAAGCCTGACAGGTTTTATAGGGTGCCTGGGGATTGTACTTTCCTATATAAATGTCCTTCTCCTGACCCCTCTGTAGTGCTTGTCACCTCTGATAAGCCGTCTCAGTTGCTTCCTTCACCCAAGTTATTGCCTTCTGACAAGGATAGCAGTACTATGGAAAGGTTTGGTAAGAAGGTTTACACTTCTGCTACCCTAGCTTTTAGGGATATTAATTATCAGACCCATATGTCTAGGTTTGTGATGGCTCTTCTTTCTCAGGCCTGTAAACTTATTTCTGATTTTCCAGACTCCGAGGGTGAGACTTCTGTTCTTTCCTTGTTAGGCAATTCCTCTCAAGTTGTTCATCATTCTATTAAATGCAGTTATGATGCAGCAGATGCCTCTTCTAGGGATGCTGTTTTTGGTTCTGTAATGAGGCGGGATTCTTGGCTTAGGCTTCAACCTCTACCTGATGATATTAAAGCTTAGTTGATGGATGCTCCTCTAGATTCTAAACTTTTGTATGAGGAAGCTGCTGCTGGTTTGTTTAAGTACCTTCAGGATAAGGGTAAGTCCTTACAGGAGCTTAAACATGTGTATGTTTCTGCTGTTCCTTAATTTCAGAGAAATTACCCTGCTAAGGCTGCCTTTGTTTGTAGGCAACCCTTTCATTCCACTAATAGTAGGAACAGTGGCAAACGGGCTCCTTCTGCTAAGTTGACTCAGTTTTCAG